>NW_028276280.1:0-222586 GCF_052056855.1 Sturnus vulgaris
TAAAGCCCCGAGCGAGCACTCGACTCAGTGCAATGCACCCGGAAGGACGCTCTCGCTCGCCTTTCAAGGAGCGATTCCTAACAGCAGAAGCAGCAGAGGCACAAACTGCATGACGAGAAGGGACAACGTAGAACACGTCTCTGTCCTGGCACATTTTCGTGTGCGATACTTCCCTCCGGGTCTTCGGGCCTTGCGAAGCTCTGTGTACTGCGAGCGCTGCTACTCGCAGCTGAGAAGGACCGTGGAGCTAGCGGCGAATTCGGAGAGCTCTTCGCTGCACTGCGCCGCTCGCAAGCGGCTTCGTTCTTCGCCTTCTGCCGTCCGGCGAGAGCTGAACTCCAGCGGTCAGTTGCAGCTCTGCCCAACAGCGTGTTCTCAGTTCTGCGGGCAAGCACGCCCTCTTGCCTTGGCCCCGAGTGCAAAGTCCCGAGCGAGCACTCGACTCAGTGCAATGCACCCGGAAGGACGCTCTCGCTCGTCTTTCAAGGAGCGATTACCTACAGCAGAAGCAGCAGAGGCACAAACTGCATGACGAGAAGGGACAACGTAGAACACGTCTCTGTCCTGGCGCATTTTCGTGTGCGATACTTCCCTCCGGGTCTTCGGGCCTTGCGAAGCTCTGTGTACTGCGAGCGCTGCTACTCGCAGCTGAGAAGGACCGTGGAGCTAGCGGCGAATTCGGAGAGCTCTTCGCTGCACTGCGCCGCTCGCAAGCGGCTTCGTTCTTCGCCTTCTGCCGTCCGGCGAGAGCTGAACTCCAGCGGTCAGTTGCAGCTCTGCCCAACAGCGTGTTCTCAGTTCTGCGGGCAAGCACGCCCTCTTGCCTTGGCCCCGAGAGCAAAGTCCCGAGCGAGCACTCGACTCAGTGCAATGCACCCGGAAGGACGCTCTCGCTCGTCTTTCAAGGAGCGATTACCTACAGCAGAAGCAGCAGAGGCACAAACTGCATGACGAGAAGGGACAACGTAGAACACGTCTCTGTCCTGGCGCATTTTCGTGTGCGAAACTTCCCTCCGGGTCTTCGGGCCTTGCGAAGCCCTGTGTACTGCGAGCGCTGCTACTCGCAGCTGAGAAGGACCGTGGAGCTAGCGGCGAATTCGGAGAGCTCTTCGCTGCACTGCGCCGCTCGCAAGCGGCTTCGTTCTTCGCCTTCTGCCGTCCGGCGAGAGCTGAACTCCAGCGGTCAGTTGCAGCTCTGCCCAACAGCGTGTTCTCAGTTCTGCGGGCAAGCACGCCCTCTTGCCTTGGCCCCGAGTGCAAAGTCCCGAGCGAGCACTCGACTCAGTGCAATGCACCCGGAAGGACGCTCTCGCTCGTCTTTCAAGGAGCGATTCCTAACAGCAGAAGCAGCAGAGGCACAAACTGCATGACGAGAAGGGACAACGTAGAACACGTCTCTGTCCTGGCACATTTTCGTGTGCGATACTTCCCTCCGGGTCTTCGGGCCTTGCGAAGCTCTGTGTACTGCGAGCGCTGCTACTCGCAGCTGAGAAGGACCGTGGAGCTAGCGGCGAATTCGGAGAGCTCTTCGCTGCACTGCGCCGCTCGCAAGCGGCTTCGTTCTTCGCCTTCTGCCGTCCGGCGAGAGCTGAACTCCAGCGGTCAGTTGCAGCTCTGCCCAACAGCGTGTTCTCAGTTCTGCGGGCAAGCACGCCCTCTTGCCTTGGCCCCGAGTGCAAAATCCCGAGCGAGCACTCGACTCAGTGCAATGCACCCGGAAGGACGCTCTCGCTCGTCTTTCAAGGAGCGATTCCTAACAGCAGTAGCAGCAGAGGCACAAACTGCATGACGAGAAGGGACAACGTAGAACACGTCTCTGTCCTGGCACATTTTCGTGTGCGATACTTCCCTCCGGGTCTTCGGGCCTTGCGAAGCTCTGTTTACTGCGAGCGCTGCTACTCGCAGCTGAGAAGGACCGTGGAGCTAGCGGCGAATTCGGAGAGCTCTTCGCTGCACTGCGCCGCTCGCAAGCGGCTTCGTTCTTCGCCTTTTGCCGTCCGGCGAGAGCTGAACTCCAGCGGTCAGTTGCAGCTCTGCCCAACAGCGTGTTCTCAGTTCTGCGGGCAAGCACGCCCTCTTGCCTTGGCCCCGAGAGCAAAGCCCCGAGCGAGCACTCGACTCAGTGCAATGCACCCGGAAGGACGCTCTCGCTCGTCTTTCAAGGAGCGATTACCTACAGCAGAAGCAGCAGAGGCACAAACTGCATGACGAGAAGGGACAACGTAGAACACGTCTCTGTCCTGGCACATTTTCGTGTGCGATACTTCCCTCCGGGTCTTCGGGCCTTGCGAAGCCCTGTGTACTGCGAGCGCTGCTACTCGCAGCTGAGAAGGACCGTGGAGCTAGCGGCGAATTCGGAGAGCTCTTCGCTGCACTGCGCCGCTCGCAAGCGGCTTCGTTCTTCGCCTTCTGCCGTCCGGCGAGAGCTGAACTCCAGCGGTCAGTTTCAGCTCTGCCCAACAGCGTGTTCTCAGTTCTGCGGGCAAGCACGCCCTCTTGCCTTGGCCCCGAGAGCAAAGTCCCGAGCGAGCACTCGACTCAGTGCAATGCACCCGGAAGGACGCTCTCGCTCGCCTTTCAAGGAGCGATTCCTAACAGCAGAAGCAGCAGAGGCACAAACTGCATGACGAGAAGGGACAACGTAGAACACGTCTCTGTCCTGGCGCATTTTCGTGTGCGATACTTCCCTCCGGGTCTTCGGGCCTTGCGAAGCCCTGTGTACTGCGAGCGCTGCTACTCGCAGCTGAGAAGGACCGTGGAGCTAGCGGCGAATTCGGAGAGCTCTTCGCTGCACTGCGCCGCTCGCAAGCGGCTTCGTTCTTCGCCTTCTGCCGTCCGGCGAGAGCTGAACTCCAGCGGTCAGTTGCAGCTCTGCCCAACAGCGTGTTCTCAGTTCTGCGGGCAAGCACGCCCTCTTGCCTTGGCCCCGAGTGCAAAGTCCCGAGCGAGCACTCGACTCAGTGCAATGCACCCGGAAGGACGCTCTCGCTCGTCTTTCAAGGAGCGATTACCTACAGCAGAAGCAGCAGAGGCACAAACTGCATGACGAGAAGGGACAACGTAGAACACGTCTCTGTCCTGGCGCATTTTCGTGTGCGATACTTCCCTCCGGGTCTTCGGGCCTTGCGAAGCTCTGTGTACTGCGAGCGCTGCTACTCGCAGCTGGGAAGGACCGTGGAGCTAGCGGCGAATTCGGAGAGCTCTTCGCTGCACTGCGCCGCTCGCAAGCGGCTTCGTTCTTCGCCTTCTGCCGTCCGGCGAGAGCTGAACTCCAGCGGTCAGTTGCAGCTCTGCCCAACAGCGTGTTCTCAGTTCTGCGGGCAAGCACGCCCTCTTGCCTTGGCCCCGAGAGCAAAGCCCCGAGCGAGCACTCGACTCAGTGCAATGCACCCGGAAGGACGCTCTCGCTCGCCTTTCAAGGAGCGATTCCTAACAGCAGAAGCAGCAGAGGCACAAACTGCATGACGAGAAGGGACAACGTAGAACACGTCTCTGTCCTGGCACATTTTCGTGTGCGAAACTTCCCTCCGGGTCTTCGGGCCTTGCGAAGCCCTGTGTACTGCGAGCGCTGCTACTCGCAGCTGAGAAGGACCGTGGAGCTAGCGGCGAATTCGGAGAGCTCTTCGCTGCACTGCGCCGCTCGCAAGCGGCTTCGTTCTTCGCCTTCTGCCGTCCGGCGAGAGCTGAACTCCAGCGGTCAGTTGCAGCTCTGCCCAACAGCGTGTTCTCAGTTCTGCGGGCAAGCACGCCCTCTTGCCTTGGCCCCGAGAGCAAAGTCCCGAGCGAGCACTCGACTCAGTGCAATGCACCCGGAAGGACGCTCTCGCTCGCCTTTCAAGGAGCGATTCCTAACAGCAGAAGCAGCAGAGGCACAAACTGCATGACGAGAAGGGACAACGTAGAACACGTCTCTGTCCTGGCACATTTTCGTGTGCGATACTTCCCTCCGGGTCTTCGGGCCTTGCGAAGCTCTGTGTACTGCGAGCGCTGCTACTCGCAGCTGAGAAGGACCGTGGAGCTAGCGGCGAATTCGGAGAGCTCTTCGCTGCACTGCGCCGCTCGCAAGCGGCTTCGTTCTTCGCCTTCTGCCGTCCGGCGAGAGCTGAACTCCAGCGGTCAGTTGCAGCTCTGCCCAACAGCGTGTTCTCAGTTCTGCGGGCAAGCACGCCCTCTTGCCTTGGCCCCGAGAGCAAAGTCCCGAGCGAGCACTCGACTCAGTGCAATGCACCCGGAAGGACGCTCTCGCTCGCCTTTCAAGGAGCGATTCCTAACAGCAGAAGCAGCAGAGGCACAAACTGCATGACGAGAAGGGACAACGTAGAACACGTCTCTGTCCTGGCACATTTTCGTGTGCGAAACTTCCCTCCGGGTCTTCGGGCCTTGCGAAGCCCTGTGTACTGCGAGCGCTGCTACTCGCAGCTGGGAAGGACCGTGGAGCTAGCGGCGAATTCGGAGAGCTCTTCGCTGCACTGCGCCGCTCGCAAGCGGCTTCGTTCTTCGCCTTCTGCCGTCCGGCGAGAGCTGAACTCCAGCGGTAAGTTTCAGCTCTGCCCAACAGCGTGTTCTCAGTTCTGCGGGCAAGCACGCCCTCTTGCCTTGGCCCCGAGAGCAAAGTCCCGAGCGAGCACTCGACTCAGTGCAATGCACCCAGAAGGACGCTCTCGCTCGCCTTTCAAGGAGCGATTCCTAACAGCAGAAGCAGCAGAGGCACAAACTGCATGACGAGAAGGGACAACGTAGAACACGTCTCTGTCCTGGCGCATTTTCGTGTGCGATACTTCCCTCCGGGTCTTCGGGCCTTGCGAAGCTCTGTGTACTGCGAGCGCTGCTACTCGCAGCTGAGAAGGACCGTGGAGCTAGCGGCGAATTCGGAGAGCTCTTCGCTGCACTGCGCCGCTCGCAAGCGGCTTCGTTCTTCGCCTTCTGCCGTCCGGCGAGAGCTGAACTCCAGCGGTAAGTTGCAGCTCTGCCCAACAGCGTGTTCTCAGTTCTGCGGGCAAGCACGCCCTCTTGCCTTGGCCCCGAGAGCAAAGTCCCGAGCGAGCATTCGACTTAGTGAAATGCACCCAGAAGGACGCTCTCGCTCGCCTTTCAAGGAGCGATTCCTAACAGCAGAAGCAGCAGAGGCACAAACTGCATGACGAGAAGGGACAACGTAGAACACGTCTCTGTCCTGGCGCATTTTCGTGTGCGAAACTTCCCTCCGGGTCTTCGGGCCTTGCGAAGCCCTGTGTACTGCGAGCGCTGCTACTCGCAGCTGAGAAGGACCGTGGAGCTAGCGGCGAATTCGGAGAGCTCTTCGCTGCACTGCGCCGCTCGCAAGCGGCTTCGTTCTTCGCCTTCTGCCGTCCGGCGAGAGCTGAACTCCAGCGGTCAGTTGCAGCTCTGCCCAACAGCGTGTTCTCAGTTCTGCGGGCAAGCACGCCCTCTTGCCTTGGCCCCGAGAGCAAAGCCCCGAGCGAGCACTCGACTCAGTGCAATGCACCCGGAAGGACGCTCTCGCTCGTCTTTCAAGGAGCGATTCCTAACAGCAGAAGCAGCAGAGGCACAAACTGCATGACGAGAAGGGACAACGTAGAACACGTCTCTGTCCTGGCACATTTTCGTGTGCGATACTTCCCTCCGGGTCTTCGGGCCTTGCGAAGCCCTGTGTACTGCGAGCGCTGCTACTCGCAGCTGAGAAGGACCGTGGAGCTAGCGGCGAATTCGGAGAGCTCTTCGCTGCACTGCGCCGCTCGCAAGCGGCTTCGTTCTTCGCCTTCTGCCGTCCGGCGAGAGCTGAACTCCAGCGGTCAGTTGCAGCTCTGCCCAACAGCGTGTTCTCAGTTCTGCGGGCAAGCACGCCCTCTTGCCTTGGCCCCGAGAGCAAAGTCCCGAGCGAGCACTCGACTCAGTGCAATGCACCCGGAAGGACGCTCTCGCTCGCCTTTCAAGGAGCGATTCCTAACAGCAGAAGCAGCAGAGGCACAAACTGCATGACGAGAAGGGACAACGTAGAACACGTCTCTGTCCTGGCGCATTTTCGTGTGCCATACTTCCCTCCGGGTCTTCGGGCCTTGCGAAGCTCTGTGTACTGCGAGCGCTGCTACTCGCAGCTGAGAAGGACCGTGGAGCTAGCGGCGAATTCGGAGAGCTCTTCGCTGCACTGCGCCGCTCGCAAGCGGCTTCGTTCTTCGCCTTCTGCCGTCCGGCGAGAGCTGAACTCCAGCGGTCAGTTGCAGCTCTGCCCAACAGCGTGTTCTCAGTTCTGCGGGCAAGCACGCCCTCTTGCCTTGGCCCCGAGAGCAAAGTCCCGAGCGAGCACTCGACTCAGTGCAATGCACCCAGAAGGACGCTCTCGCTCGCCTTTCAAGGAGCGATTCCTAACAGCAGAAGCAGCAGAGGCACAAACTGCATGACGAGAAGGGACAACGTAGAACACGTCTCTGTCCTGGCACATTTTCGTGTGCGAAACTTCCCTCCGGGTCTTCGGGCCTTGCGAAGCCCTGTGTACTGCGAGCGCTGCTACTCGCAGCTGAGAAGGACCGTGGAGCTAGCGGCGAATTCGGAGAGCTCTTCGCTGCACTGCGCCGCTCGCAAGCGGCTTCGTTCTTCGCCTTCTGCCGTCCGGCGAGAGCTGAACTCCAGCGGTAAGTTTCAGCTCTGCCCAACAGCGTGTTCTCAGTTCTGCGGGCAAGCACGCCCTCTTGCCTTGGCCCCGAGAGCAAAGTCCCGAGCGAGCATTCGACTTAGTGCAATGCACCCAGAAGGACGCTCTCGCTCGCCTTTCAAGGAGCGATTCCTAACAGCAGAAGCAGCAGAGGCACAAACTGCATGACGAGAAGGGACAACGTAGAACACGTCTCTGTCCTGGCACATTTCCGTGTGCCATACTTCCCTCCGGGTCTTCGGGCCTTGCGAAGCTCTGTGTACTGCGAGCGCTGCTACTCGCAGCTGAGAAGGACCGTGGAGCTAGCGGCGAATTCGGAGAGCTCTTCGCTGCACTGCGCCGCTCGCAAGCGGCTTCGTTCTTCGCCTTCTGCCGTCCGGCGAGAGCTGAACTCCAGCGGTCAGTTGCAGCTCTGCCCAACAGCGTGTTCTCAGTTCTGCGGGCAAGCACGCCCTCTTGCCTTGGCCCCGAGTGCAAAGTCCCGAGCGAGCACTCGACTCAGTGCAATGCACCCGGAAGGACGCTCTCGCTCGTCTTTCAAGGAGCGATTACCTACAGCAGAAGCAGCAGAGGCACAAACTGCATGACGAGAAGGGACAACGTAGAACACGTCTCTGTCCTGGCGCATTTTCGTGTGCGATACTTCCCTCCGGGTCTTCGGGCCTTGCGAAGCTCTGTGTACTGCGAGCGCTGCTACTCGCAGCTGAGAAGGACCGTGGAGCTAGCGGCGAATTCGGAGAGCTCTTCGCTGCACTGCGCCGCTCGCAAGCGGCTTCGTTCTTCGCCTTCTGCCGTCCGGCGAGAGCTGAACTCCAGCGGTCAGTTGCAGCTCTGCCCAACAGCGTGTTCTCAGTTCTGCGGGCAAGCACGCCCTCTTGCCTTGGCCCCGAGAGCAAAGTCCCGAGCGAGCACTCGACTCAGTGCAATGCACCCGGAAGGACGCTCTCGCTCGTCTTTCAAGGAGCGATTACCTACAGCAGAAGCAGCAGAGGCACAAACTGCATGACGAGAAGGGACAACGTAGAACACGTCTCTGTCCTGGCACATTTTCGTGTGCGAAACTTCCCTCCGGGTCTTCGGGCCTTGCGAAGCCCTGTGTACTGCGAGCGCTGCTACTCGCAGCTGAGAAGGACCGTGGAGCTAGCGGCGAATTCGGAGAGCTCTTCGCTGCACTGCGCCGCTCGCAAGCGGCTTCGTTCTTCGCCTTCTGCCGTCCGGCGAGAGCTGAACTCCAGCGGTCAGTTGCAGCTCTGCCCAACAGCGTGTTCTCAGTTCTGCGGGCAAGCACGCCCTCTTGCCTTGGCCCCGAGTGCAAAGTCCCGAGCGAGCACTCGACTCAGTGCAATGCACCCGGAAGGACGCTCTCGCTCGTCTTTCAAGGAGCGATTCCTAACAGCAGAAGCAGCAGAGGCACAAACTGCATGACGAGAAGGGACAACGTAGAACACGTCTCTGTCCTGGCACATTTTCGTGTGCGATACTTCCCTCCGGGTCTTCGGGCCTTGCGAAGCTCTGTGTACTGCGAGCGCTGCTACTCGCAGCTGAGAAGGACCGTGGAGCTAGCGGCGAATTCGGAGAGCTCTTCGCTGCACTGCGCCGCTCGCAAGCGGCTTCGTTCTTCGCCTTCTGCCGTCCGGCGAGAGCTGAACTCCAGCGGTCAGTTGCAGCTCTGCCCAACAGCGTGTTCTCAGTTCTGCGGGCAAGCACGCCCTCTTGCCTTGGCCCCGAGTGCAAAATCCCGAGCGAGCACTCGACTCAGTGCAATGCACCCGGAAGGACGCTCTCGCTCGTCTTTCAAGGAGCGATTCCTAACAGCAGTAGCAGCAGAGGCACAAACTGCATGACGAGAAGGGACAACGTAGAACACGTCTCTGTCCTGGCACATTTTCGTGTGCGATACTTCCCTCCGGGTCTTCGGGCCTTGCGAAGCTCTGTTTACTGCGAGCGCTGCTACTCGCAGCTGAGAAGGACCGTGGAGCTAGCGGCGAATTCGGAGAGCTCTTCGCTGCACTGCGCCGCTCGCAAGCGGCTTCGTTCTTCGCCTTTTGCCGTCCGGCGAGAGCTGAACTCCAGCGGTCAGTTGCAGCTCTGCCCAACAGCGTGTTCTCAGTTCTGCGGGCAAGCACGCCCTCTTGCCTTGGCCCCGAGAGCAAAGCCCCGAGCGAGCACTCGACTCAGTGCAATGCACCCGGAAGGACGCTCTCGCTCGTCTTTCAAGGAGCGATTACCTACAGCAGAAGCAGCAGAGGCACAAACTGCATGACGAGAAGGGACAACGTAGAACACGTCTCTGTCCTGGCACATTTTCGTGTGCGATACTTCCCTCCGGGTCTTCGGGCCTTGCGAAGCCCTGTGTACTGCGAGCGCTGCTACTCGCAGCTGAGAAGGACCGTGGAGCTAGCGGCGAATTCGGAGAGCTCTTCGCTGCACTGCGCCGCTCGCAAGCGGCTTCGTTCTTCGCCTTCTGCCGTCCGGCGAGAGCTGAACTCCAGCGGTCAGTTTCAGCTCTGCCCAACAGCGTGTTCTCAGTTCTGCGGGCAAGCACGCCCTCTTGCCTTGGCCCCGAGAGCAAAGTCCCGAGCGAGCACTCGACTCAGTGCAATGCACCCGGAAGGACGCTCTCGCTCGTCTTTCAAGGAGCGATTCCTAACAGCAGAAGCAGCAGAGGCACAAACTGCATGACGAGAAGGGACAACGTAGAACACGTCTCTGTCCTGGCGCATTTTCGTGTGCGATACTTCCCTCCGGGTCTTCGGGCCTTGCGAAGCCCTGTGTACTGCGAGCGCTGCTACTCGCAGCTGAGAAGGACCGTGGAGCTAGCGGCGAATTCGGAGAGCTCTTCGCTGCACTGCGCCGCTCGCAAGCGGCTTCGTTCTTCGCCTTCTGCCGTCCGGCGAGAGCTGAACTCCAGCGGTCAGTTGCAGCTCTGCCCAACAGCGTGTTCTCAGTTCTGCGGGCAAGCACGCCCTCTTGCCTTGGCCCCGAGTGCAAAGTCCCGAGCGAGCACTCGACTCAGTGCAATGCACCCGGAAGGACGCTCTCGCTCGTCTTTCAAGGAGCGATTACCTACAGCAGAAGCAGCAGAGGCACAAACTGCATGACGAGAAGGGACAACGTAGAACACGTCTCTGTCCTGGCGCATTTTCGTGTGCGATACTTCCCTCCGGGTCTTCGGGCCTTGCGAAGCTCTGTGTACTGCGAGCGCTGCTACTCGCAGCTGGGAAGGACCGTGGAGCTAGCGGCGAATTCGGAGAGCTCTTCGCTGCACTGCGCCGCACGCAAGCGGCTTCGTTCTTCGCCTTCTGCCGTCCGGCGAGAGCTGAACTCCAGCGGTCAGTTGCAGCTCTGCCCAACAGCGTGTTCTCAGTTCTGCGGGCAAGCACGCCCTCTTGCCTTGGCCCCGAGAGCAAAGTCCCGAGCGAGCACTCGACTCAGTGCAATGCACCCGGAAGGACGCTCTCGCTCGCCTTTCAAGGAGCGATTCCTAACAGCAGAAGCAGCAGAGGCACAAACTGCATGACGAGAAGGGACAACGTAGAACACGTCTCTGTCCTGGCACATTTTCGTGTGCGAAACTTCCCTCCGGGTCTTCGGGCCTTGCGAAGCCCTGTGTACTGCGAGCGCTGCTACTCGCAGCTGAGAAGGACCGTGGAGCTAGCGGCGAATTCGGAGAGCTCTTCGCTGCACTGCGCCGCTCGCAAGCGGCTTCGTTCTTCGCCTTCTGCCGTCCGGCGAGAGCTGAACTCCAGCGGTCAGTTGCAGCTCTGCCCAACAGCGTGTTCTCAGTTCTGCGGGCAAGCACGCCCTCTTGCCTTGGCCCCGAGAGCAAAGTCCCGAGCGAGCACTCGACTCAGTGCAATGCACCCGGAAGGACGCTCTCGCTCGCCTTTCAAGGAGCGATTCCTAACAGCAGAAGCAGCAGAGGCACAAACTGCATGACGAGAAGGGACAACGTAGAACACGTCTCTGTCCTGGCACATTTTCGTGTGCGATACTTCCCTCCGGGTCTTCGGGCCTTGCGAAGCTCTGTGTACTGCGAGCGCTGCTACTCGCAGCTGAGAAGGACCGTGGAGCTAGCGGCGAATTCGGAGAGCTCTTCGCTGCACTGCGCCGCTCGCAAGCGGCTTCGTTCTTCGCCTTCTGCCGTCCGGCGAGAGCTGAACTCCAGCGGTCAGTTGCAGCTCTGCCCAACAGCGTGTTCTCAGTTCTGCGGGCAAGCACGCCCTCTTGCCTTGGCCCCGAGAGCAAAGCCCCGAGCGAGCACTCGACTCAGTGCAATGCACCCGGAAGGACGCTCTCGCTCGCCTTTCAAGGAGCGATTCCTAACAGCAGAAGCAGCAGAGGCACAAACTGCATGACGAGAAGGGACAACGTAGAACACGTCTCTGTCCTGGCACATTTTCGTGTGCGAAACTTCCCTCCGGGTCTTCGGGCCTTGCGAAGCCCTGTGTACTGCGAGCGCTGCTACTCGCAGCTGGGAAGGACCGTGGAGCTAGCGGCGAATTCGGAGAGCTCTTCGCTGCACTGCGCCGCTCGCAAGCGGCTTCGTTCTTCGCCTTCTGCCGTCCGGCGAGAGCTGAACTCCAGCGGTAAGTTTCAGCTCTGCCCAACAGCGTGTTCTCAGTTCTGCGGGCAAGCACGCCCTCTTGCCTTGGCCCCGAGAGCAAAGTCCCGAGCGAGCACTCGACTCAGTGCAATGCACCCAGAAGGACGCTCTCGCTCGCCTTTCAAGGAGCGATTCCTAACAGCAGAAGCAGCAGAGGCACAAACTGCATGACGAGAAGGGACAACGTAGAACACGTCTCTGTCCTGGCGCATTTTCGTGTGCGATACTTCCCTCCGGGTCTTCGGGCCTTGCGAAGCTCTGTGTACTGCGAGCGCTGCTACTCGCAGCTGAGAAGGACCGTGGAGCTAGCGGCGAATTCGGAGAGCTCTTCGCTGCACTGCGCCGCTCGCAAGCGGCTTCGTTCTTCGCCTTCTGCCGTCCGGCGAGAGCTGAACTCCAGCGGTAAGTTGCAGCTCTGCCCAACAGCGTGTTCTCAGTTCTGCGGGCAAGCACGCCCTCTTGCCTTGGCCCCGAGAGCAAAGTCCCGAGCGAGCATTCGACTTAGTGAAATGCACCCAGAAGGACGCTCTCGCTCGCCTTTCAAGGAGCGATTCCTAACAGCAGAAGCAGCAGAGGCACAAACTGCATGACGAGAAGGGACAACGTAGAACACGTCTCTGTCCTGGCGCATTTTCGTGTGCGAAACTTCCCTCCGGGTCTTCGGGCCTTGCGAAGCCCTGTGTACTGCGAGCGCTGCTACTCGCAGCTGAGAAGGACCGTGGAGCTAGCGGCGAATTCGGAGAGCTCTTCGCTGCACTGCGCCGCTCGCAAGCGGCTTCGTTCTTCGCCTTCTGCCGTCCGGCGAGAGCTGAACTCCAGCGGTCAGTTGCAGCTCTGCCCAACAGCGTGTTCTCAGTTCTGCGGGCAAGCACGCCCTCTTGCCTTGGCCCCGAGAGCAAAGCCCCGAGCGAGCACTCGACTCAGTGCAATGCACCCGGAAGGACGCTCTCGCTCGTCTTTCAAGGAGCGATTCCTAACAGCAGAAGCAGCAGAGGCACAAACTGCATGACGAGAAGGGACAACGTAGAACACGTCTCTGTCCTGGCACATTTTCGTGTGCGATACTTCCCTCCGGGTCTTCGGGCCTTGCGAAGCCCTGTGTACTGCGAGCGCTGCTACTCGCAGCTGAGAAGGACCGTGGAGCTAGCGGCGAATTCGGAGAGCTCTTCGCTGCACTGCGCCGCTCGCAAGCGGCTTCGTTCTTCGCCTTCTGCCGTCCGGCGAGAGCTGAACTCCAGCGGTCAGTTGCAGCTCTGCCCAACAGCGTGTTCTCAGTTCTGCGGGCAAGCACGCCCTCTTGCCTTGGCCCCGAGAGCAAAGTCCCGAGCGAGCACTCGACTCAGTGCAATGCACCCGGAAGGACGCTCTCGCTCGCCTTTCAAGGAGCGATTCCTAACAGCAGAAGCAGCAGAGGCACAAACTGCATGACGAGAAGGGACAACGTAGAACACGTCTCTGTCCTGGCGCATTTTCGTGTGCCATACTTCCCTCCGGGTCTTCGGGCCTTGCGAAGCTCTGTGTACTGCGAGCGCTGCTACTCGCAGCTGAGAAGGACCGTGGAGCTAGCGGCGAATTCGGAGAGCTCTTCGCTGCACTGCGCCGCTCGCAAGCGGCTTCGTTCTTCGCCTTCTGCCGTCCGGCGAGAGCTGAACTCCAGCGGTCAGTTGCAGCTCTGCCCAACAGCGTGTTCTCAGTTCTGCGGGCAAGCACGCCCTCTTGCCTTGGCCCCGAGAGCAAAGTCCCGAGCGAGCACTCGACTCAGTGCAATGCACCCAGAAGGACGCTCTCGCTCGCCTTTCAAGGAGCGATTCCTAACAGCAGAAGCAGCAGAGGCACAAACTGCATGACGAGAAGGGACAACGTAGAACACGTCTCTGTCCTGGCACATTTTCGTGTGCGAAACTTCCCTCCGGGTCTTCGGGCCTTGCGAAGCCCTGTGTACTGCGAGCGCTGCTACTCGCAGCTGAGAAGGACCGTGGAGCTAGCGGCGAATTCGGAGAGCTCTTCGCTGCACTGCGCCGCTCGCAAGCGGC
Source organism: Sturnus vulgaris (assembly GCF_052056855.1). Lineage (NCBI taxonomy): Eukaryota > Metazoa > Chordata > Aves > Passeriformes > Sturnidae > Sturnus > Sturnus vulgaris. The sequence continues at coordinate 13,289 of NW_028276280.1, forward strand.
TTCGTTCTTCGCCTTCTGCCGTCCGGCGAGAGCTGAACTCCAGCGGTAAGTTTCAGCTCTGCCCAACAGCGTGTTCTCAGTTCTGCGGGCAAGCACGCCCTCTTGCCTTGGCCCCGAGAGCAAAGTCCCGAGCGAGCATTCGACTTAGTGCAATGCACCCAGAAGGACGCTCTCGCTCGCCTTTCAAGGAGCGATTCCTAACAGCAGAAGCAGCAGAGGCACAAACTGCATGACGAGAAGGGACAACGTAGAACACGTCTCTGTCCTGGCACATTTTCGTGTGCGAAACTTCCCTCCGGGTCTTCGGGCCTTGCGAAGCCCTGTGTACTGCGAGCGCTGCTACTCGCAGCTGAGAAGGACCGTGGAGCTAGCGGCGAATTCGGAGAGCTCTTCGCTGCACTGCGCCGCTCGCAAGCGGCTTCGTTCTTCGCCTTCTGCCGTCCGGCGAGAGCTGAACTCCAGCGGTCAGTTGCAGCTCTGCCCAACAGCGTGTTCTCAGTTCTGCGGGCAAGCACGCCCTCTTGCCTTGGCCCCGAGAGCAAAGTCCCGAGCGAGCACTCGACTCAGTGCAATGCACCCAGAAGGACGCTCTCGCTCGCCTTTCAAGGAGCGATTCCTAACAGCAGAAGCAGCAGAGGCACAAACTGCATGACGAGAAGGGACAACGTAGAACACGTCTCTGTCCTGGCACATTTCCGTGTGCCATACTTCCCTCCGGGTCTTCGGGCCTTGCGAAGCTCTGTGTACTGCGAGCGCTGCTACTCGCAGCTGAGAAGGACCGTGGAGCTAGCGGCGAATTCGGAGAGCTCTTCGCTGCACTGCGCCGCTCGCAAGCGGCTTCGTTCTTCGCCTTCTGCCGTCCGGCGAGAGCTGAACTCCAGCGGTCAGTTGCAGCTCTGCCCAACAGCGTGTTCTCAGTTCTGCGGGCAAGCACGCCCTCTTGCCTTGGCCCCGAGAGCAAAGTCCCGAGCGAGCACTCGACTCAGTGCAATGCACCCGGAAAGACGCTGTTGCTCGCCTTTCAAGGAGCGATTCCTAACAGCAGAAGCAGCAGAGGCACAAACTGCATGACGAGAAGGGACAACGTAGAACACGTCTCTGTCCTGGTACATTTTCCTGTGCGAAACTTCCCTCCGGGTCTTCGGTCCTTGCGAAGCTCTATGTACTGTGAGCGCTGCTACTTGCAGCTGAGAAAGACCGTGGAGCTAGCGGCGAATTCGGAGAGCGCTGAGCACGTAGTCAAGAAGCGAGACGTGGCCCTGCAACGCGGTGCTAATAGCAGCTTCCTCGCGGCCGGGGCGAGCTCCGGCCACAAGACATTCTCGTCCTGGCAACGGATCTCTGTGAAGGGCGTAGGCGAAAAGCTTTCGTTTTCCATTCGAACTGCGAGAGAGGCAGACTGTTGCACGGAGCTCTGAGAACAAAGGTGCACGCCCTAGGCGGGCTTGGGCAGAAGCAGCGTTCTCTAGCTCTTGGCTGCCGGCGCACTTGTGGTTGTGTGGCGCCCTTGCAGCGGCTTCTGGCCGCCGGCAAGTGAAAGCGGCTCCACGCTTGGGCGAGGGCGGTGAACGAAGCGGCACTAGTCCCGTGCTTGTGTGCACCACGTTACAGGCTACTAGGAGAGGAAGGTGGTTGACTCTCGCTTGCCTTCCCAAGTGCCCTTAGCAGTCGGAAGGAGCAAGCTGAAGCACTGCTGCTTGTGCTGCTCCTTGGTTCCCTTGCAGCCCGCTGTGAAAGCATTGGCGGTCGCTTCTAGGCGCCGAGTTGCACACAGCACCACTGTAAGTGCCGCGGAGAAGGGAAATCCAGAGTGCAGCGAGGAGCTGGACGTGGCTTACGTGCAGTAAGGAGAAGGTGAACCTAGGCACTGCCTCTTCAATCTGGCCGCCTCTGCTCTGGTAGCAACTTTTGCAAGTCGGCAGAGGGAGCTGCGAGTATGTAGAACGGAGGGCAGCGAGACGCCGTGTGTTATGCGCCCTTTCAGGGCTGCTGCCAGGGTGCCACTTTAAGAACGCCTTCTTCTTCCTCGCGTCCTTCCTCCACTATAGTCTCCTGGATTCACCTGAGACTCTTCCTAGGCATCTCCCTGATCCTTTTTGCAATGAGTCTCACATCATTCTCCTGAAGAAACTGTCTGCTTATGGTTTGCATGGGTGGGCTGTTTGCTGGGTGACAAACTGGGTGATGGCCAGGCCCACAGAGTGGTGGGAAATAGAGTTCATCCAGCTGGTCCCCAAGGCTCGGTCTTGGGCCCAGTCCTGTTTAATATCTTGCTCAGTGTTCTGGACAAGGGGATAGAGTACACGCCCAGGAAGTTCACAGATGATGCAAAGTTGGCTGGTAGTGTTTTTTTCTTCTGGAGGACAGCAGGCTCTGCTTCTTCTTCCTCCTGTTCTGAGGTCGCTGCTCCCTCTTCATCCCTCATTAAGTGTGCTGATTTTGTCACTTGGATGAGAAAACAAACAATTTTAGCAACAATACTAGTGGCAGGGTACAAGAAAGGAAGAGTTCACACGAATCCCCCCCCCCCCCGCCCAACAACAGAAAATACCTGATGGCTCCTCTGCCCAGCTTACTGACTACACCGGAACCCATTGTCCCCCAAAGATACTCCCTTCTCCCTGCCCCCAGCCATGATGTGAGATGGAATAGAATAACTAAGATTAAGATTCTCCCTATGGAACTCCATCATACTTCGATTCTGGGAAAAAAAATTTCTTGAAGTTCTATCATTTCAGATCATTTGAATTTGAATTTGCATACTAAAAAGTCTAGCCAGAAACTCATGACAATATTAATAGCCCATTCTAGAATGTCCGAGATGATAGACACTTCTTTCAAGAGAATGTGATACCTCACCTGACTTCTCCAGAATTTAAATGAACAGCGGGAGTAGTCTACAAGATTCTTGCTGCCATCTGGATTTCCTGGTATTTGGCTGGTCTATGTAAACCAACCAGCTATTCAGCAGAGGGAATATTAGTGTGATACTTGATGGTATGTGAGATGGAACACAGTAATTTATGGCTTTTTGCATAGTGATGAAGCTGTAAAGAAAGCTCCGTAATGCTCAGACAAGGAGGCTGCTGGACTTCAAGCAGCAAAGGCCCAAAACGAACCAGTGAAAAGGTGTCATTGAAAAAAAAAAAAAAGCCAGGTGGGGAGCAAAGTGATACTTAAGGGCAGTTTACTGAAAGAGGGAATCTAGTGAAAAAAAAAGTCCAAGAGTGAAGGAATAACAGAGAAAATGAAACTAAGGAAGGAAATCAATCTCAGCTAATCATTTCAGAAGCTAACAAGTTGTCATTGCAATGATGCATAAAGTGAGAAAAAATAAATATGTCTGCGCCAAAATCTGAAATATGAACTTTATTGCATTCTGTCTTCCACGGAATCATACAACAGTCTGTGATTAAAGATCATGTAGTCCAACTTCCTTGCCAGGTAGATCTTACAGTAGATCAAATTGCTCAAGACTAGCCAAACTGATAAGGAGCACTCTCAATGATGGGGCATCCACAACTTCTCTGGAACACCCGTTTGAGTGTCTCACCAGCTTCATTGTAGAAAAGTTTTTCCTTTTAGCCAATCTAAACCTAGTCTCAGTTTGAAAGCATGGCCCCTTATCCTGTCTCTGCAAACTTTCCTAAAAAGTCTTTCTCCATTTGTCTTATACCCTCTTTACATATTCAAAGGCCACAATACTGTCTCTCCAGAAACCTCTCTTCTCCAGGCTAAAAGATCCTACTTTTCACAAGAACCAGGTCATAAACTGAGATGGAAGACATCTCAGGAGATCAGATCATGCAACAGCTCAGCGTAAGAATAGCTCTGAAGTCAGATCAACTAGCTTAGGGCTGTGTCTGTTTGAATTTTGAAAATTAGCAGGACTTGAAATGCTTCAAGGAAGAGAACTCGGGGTGGCTCCAGAAACAGCCTGAGAAACTCGAGCAAACTCGAAACCTCAGAAACTACCACTGCTTTCTCTCCCTCAGCCCAAGCAGTCCCAAAGAAGAAGTGTTCCCAGCAGGCTGGGATAGCACACATATACACTACATATACGTGACAGGCATCGCCAGCAGCCACATCCTGCTCCTTTCTGTGGCTGGCAAGAGTGAGACTGGATGTTTACATGTGGGCAAACTGGGTCCCTCCAGCAGCTCACACACTCAGCCTGCCCAGTGACCCCACTGAATTCCAGTATTAGCAGTGTGCCAAGGCCACAGCACTACTCCGCTTGCTGGCACAGACCATCACACGCCTCCTAAATCAGTCAGGACTCCCCTGGTCCCACAGCCAGCACCCCACTTGCCCTCCGCCAGGCCACTGCCATTGTTCACCAACTTCTCCACTTTGATCTTTGCTGGTGCTCTCAACACTGGCACACCCAGATGTTCTGCAGCTGTTGTCTCCTGGTGGAAAGGACTTGTAAAGCCATGTTTCCTAACAGGACTTCCACAACCTTTCAAAGCAACCTTTACTGGAGTATGAACAATCTCATTCAAATGTCAACATTTCTTTTCCCGTATGTGAAATCAGAATTTCCTTCTTCCGGGCATGCCCAAAACAAGGCACAAACTACATTGTGCCTTCTGTTTCACATGCTGACTCGTTTGTAAACAATGCTAGGAGAATACCTGTTTTGATCCAAGCTAATCTCTGGCCCTTATAGTGCTTTCGGTAGTTAGTTTTGCTTTGTTATTTACTTGATGTCCCATTGAATTGTTGAATCATAAACAGACTACCTGTCTGTATAGCAGCATAGCAGTGATGAATAAATGCAAGAGAAGGAGCAAGGTGATTGTTTGCTAGACTCTTCCTAGAAACTGAGAAATCTGTTACTTAATGCTGACCACAGCAGATGGAGGAAGCATCCTACATGATGTCAAAGCAATGAAGCTGTAATCACTTTTATGATTACAGTCAAGGCACTGCTTTTGCCACCATAAGTGGAGTGCAGGGAATCTTAAAAGACGACACTCTAACTGTTGTCCATGCTCACTGAGAAAATAATGCTTTTACAGCAGAGCAGGTCTCACCGCAGCTAAATCATGGCTTCAACTGTACACCGCCTTCAAAAAGCCCACAAAAACACAAATGAAAGGATTTGGAACCCAAGGGAATCTCGGATTGTGACATCAGCTCACTCTGGATTCTTTCCAAATTCTCAATTCCATTTTCTTCCGAGCCAATTTTCCCACCTAACTTGAGATGTAATTTATGGATTTCCAACACATCTAGTTACCTTAGAATTAGATTGCCACTAGCCAAAAAGACAGAAACAAGCAGTTAAGTGAAGACTGAAACCATGGTTGTTTAGAACAGCAAAACTTGGGCGAAACTATTCTTAAGAAAACCAAAACTTTTAGGACTTACCCATGTATTTTTGGAGGTGGAAAAAGTTTTACATCGAAAAGTCCCTAGGGAACTCTCTTCAGTGCCTGGAGAGCCGCTGTCGCTCGCCTTTCAAGGACCTATTCGTCACAGCAGAGGCAGCAGAGCACAAGATGGCCGACGAGAAGGGGCAGTGTAGAACTCTCTGTCTGTCTGTGTCTCTACTCAGTGTAGAACGTCTCTATCCTGGCACATTTTCGAGTGCGATACTTCCCTCCGGGTCTTCGGTCCTTGCGAAGCTCTATGTACTGTGAGCGCTGCTACTTGCAGCTGAGAAAGACCGTGGAGCTAGCGGCGAATTCGGAGAGCGCTGAGCACGTAGTCAAGAAGCGAGACGTGTCCCTGCAACGCGGTGCTAATAGCAGCTTCCTCGCGGCGGGGGCGAGCTCCGGCCACAAGGCATTCTCGTCCTGGCAACGGATCTCTGTGACGGGCGTAGGCGAAAAGCTTTCGTTTTCCATTCGAACTGCGAGAGAGGCAGACTGTTGCACGGAGCTCTGAGAACAAAGGTGCACGCCCTAGGCGGGCTTGGGCAGAAGCAGCGTTCTCTAGCTCTTGGCTGCCGGCGCACTTGTGGTTGTGTGGCGCCCTTGCAGCGGCTTCTGGCCGCCGGCAAGTGAAAGCGGCTCCACGCTTGGGCGAGGGCGGTGAACGAAGCGGCACTAGTCCCGTGCTTGTGTGCACCACGTTACAGGCTACTAGGAGAGGAAGGTGGTTGACTCTCGCTTGCCTTCCCAAGTGCCCTTAGCAGTCGGAAGGAGCAAGCTGAAGCACTGCTGCTTGTGCTGCTCCTTGGTTCCCTTGCAGCCCGCTGTGAAAGCATTGGCGGTCGCTTCTAGGCGCCGAGTTGCACACAGCACCACTGTAAGTGCCGCGGAGAAGGGAAATCCAGAGTGCAGCGAGGAGCTGGACGTGGCTTACGTGCAGTAAGGAGAAGGTGAACCTAGGCACTGCCTCTTCAATCTGGCCGCCTCTGCTCTGGTAGCAACTTTTGCAAGTCGGCAGAGGGAGCTGCGAGTATGTAGAACGGAGGGCAGCGAGACGCCGTGTGTTATGCGCCCTTTCAGGGCTGCTGCCAGGGTGCCACTTTAAGAACGCCTTCTTCTTCCTCGCGTCCTTCCTCCACTATAGTCTCCTGGATTCACCTGAGACTCTTCCTAGGCATCTCCCTGATCCTTTTTGCAATGAGTCTCACATCATTCTCCTGAAGAAACTGTCTGCTTATGGTTTGCATGGGTGGGCTGTTTGCTGGGTGACAAACTGGGTGATGGCCAGGCCCACAGAGTGGTGGGAAATAGAGTTCATCCAGCTGGTCCCCAAGGCTCGGTCTTGGGCCCAGTCCTGTTTAATATCTTGCTCAGTGTTCTGGACAAGGGGATAGAGTACACGCCCAGGAAGTTCACAGATGATGCAAAGTTGGCTGGTAGTGTTTTTTTCTTCTGGAGGACAGCAGGCTCTGCTTCTTCTTCCTCCTGTTCTGAGGTCGCTGCTCCCTCTTCATCCCTCATTAAGTGTGCTGATTTTGTCACTTGGATGAGAAAACAAACAATTTTAGCAACAATACTAGTGGCAGGGTACAAGAAAGGAAGAGTTCACACGAATCCCCCCCCCCCCCGCCCAACAACAGAAAATACCTGATGGCTCCTCTGCCCAGCTTACTGACTACACCGGAACCCATTGTCCCCCAAAGATACTCCCTTCTCCCTGCCCCCAGCCATGATGTGAGATGGAATAGAATAACTAAGATTAAGATTCTCCCTATGGAACTCCATCATACTTCGATTCTGGGAAAAAAAATTTCTTGAAGTTCTATCATTTCAGATCATTTGAATTTGAATTTGCATACTAAAAAGTCTAGCCAGAAACTCATGACAATATTAATAGCCCATTCTAGAATGTCCGAGATGATAGACACTTCTTTCAAGAGAATGTGATACCTCACCTGACTTCTCCAGAATTTAAATGAACAGCGGGAGTAGTCTACAAGATTCTTGCTGCCATCTGGATTTCCTGGTATTTGGCTGGTCTATGTAAACCAACCAGCTATTCAGCAGAGGGAATATTAGTGTGATACTTGATGGTATGTGAGATGGAACACAGTAATTTATGGCTTTTTGCATAGTGATGAAGCTGTAAAGAAAGCTCCGTAATGCTCAGACAAGGAGGCTGCTGGACTTCAAGCAGCAAAGGCCCAAAACGAACCAGTGAAAAGGTGTCATTGAAAAAAAAAAAAAGCCAGGTGGGGAGCAAAGTGATACTTAAGGGCAGTTTACTGAAAGAGGGAATCTAGTGAAAAAAAAAGTCCAAGAGTGAAGGAATAACAGAGAAAATGAAACTAAGGAAGGAAATCAATCTCAGCTAATCATTTCAGAAGCTAACAAGTTGTCATTGCAATGATGCATAAAGTGAGAAAAAATAAATATGTCTGCGCCAAAATCTGAAATATGAACTTTATTGCATTCTGTCTTCCACGGAATCATACAACAGTCTGTGATTAAAGATCATGTAGTCCAACTTCCTTGCCAGGTAGATCTTACAGTAGATCAAATTGCTCAAGACTAGCCAAACTGATAAGGAGCACTCTCAATGATGGGGCATCCACAACTTCTCTGGAACACCCGTTTGAGTGTCTCACCAGCTTCATTGTAGAAAAGTTTTTCCTTTTAGCCAATCTAAACCTAGTCTCAGTTTGAAAGCATGGCCCCTTATCCTGTCTCTGCAAACTTTCCTAAAAAGTCTTTCTCCATTTGTCTTATACCCTCTTTACATATTCAAAGGCCACAATACTGTCTCTCCAGAAACCTCTCTTCTCCAGGCTAAAAGATCCTACTTTTCACAAGAACCAGGTCATAAACTGAGATGGAAGACATCTCAGGAGATCAGATCATGCAACAGCTCAGCGTAAGAATAGCTCTGAAGTCAGATCAACTAGCTTAGGGCTGTGTCTGTTTGAATTTTGAAAATTAGCAGGACTTGAAATGCTTCAAGGAAGAGAACTCGGGGTGGCTCCAGAAACAGCCTGAGAAACTCGAGCAAACTCGAAACCTCAGAAACTACCACTGCTTTCTCTCCCTCAGCCCAAGCAGTCCCAAAGAAGAAGTGTTCCCAGCAGGCTGGGATAGCACACATATACACTACATATACGTGACAGGCATCGCCAGCAGCCACATCCTGCTCCTTTCTGTGGCTGGCAAGAGTGAGACTGGATGTTTACATGTGGGCAAACTGGGTCCCTCCAGCAGCTCACACACTCAGCCTGCCCAGTGACCCCACTGAATTCCAGTATTAGCAGTGTGCCAAGGCCACAGCACTACTCCGCTTGCTGGCACAGACCATCACACGCCTCCTAAATCAGTCAGGACTCCCCTGGTCCCACAGCCAGCACCCCACTTGCCCTCCGCCAGGCCACTGCCATTGTTCACCAACTTCTCCACTTTGATCTTTGCTGGTGCTCTCAACACTGGCACACCCAGATGTTCTGCAGCTGTTGTCTCCTGGTGGAAAGGACTTGTAAAGCCATGTTTCCTAACAGGACTTCCACAACCTTTCAAAGCAACCTTTACTGGAGTATGAACAATCTCATTCAAATGTCAACATTTCTTTTCCCGTATGTGAAATCAGAATTTCCTTCTTCCGGGCATGCCCAAAACAAGGCACAAACTACATTGTGCCTTCTGTTTCACATGCTGACTCGTTTGTAAACAATGCTAGGAGAATACCTGTTTTGATCCAAGCTAATCTCTGGCCCTTATAGTGCTTTCGGTAGTTAGTTTTGCTTTGTTATTTACTTGATGTCCCATTGAATTGTTGAATCATAAACAGACTACCTGTCTGTATAGCAGCATAGCAGTGATGAATAAATGCAAGAGAAGGAGCAAGGTGATTGTTTGCTAGACTCTTCCTAGAAACTGAGAAATCTGTTACTTAATGCTGACCACAGCAGATGGAGGAAGCATCCTACATGATGTCAAAGCAATGAAGCTGTAATCACTTTTATGATTACAGTCAAGGCACTGCTTTTGCCACCATAAGTGGAGTGCAGGGAATCTTAAAAGACGACACTCTAACTGTTGTCCATGCTCACTGAGAAAATAATGCTTTTACAGCAGAGCAGGTCTCACCGCAGCTAAATCATGGCTTCAACTGTACACCGCCTTCAAAAAGCCCACAAAAACACAAATGAAAGGATTTGGAACCCAAGGGAATCTCGGATTGTGACATCAGCTCACTCTGGATTCTTTCCAAATTCTCAATTCCATTTTCTTCCGAGCCAATTTTCCCACCTAACTTGAGATGTAATTTATGGATTTCCAACACATCTAGTTACCTTAGAATTAGATTGCCACTAGCCAAAAAGACAGAAACAAGCAGTTAAGTGAAGACTGAAACCATGGTTGTTTAGAACAGCAAAACTTGGGCGAAACTATTCTTAAGAAAACCAAAACTTTTAGGACTTACCCATGTATTTTTGGAGGTGGAAAAAGTTTTACATCGAAAAGTCCCTAGGGAACTCTCTTCAGTGCCTGGAGAGCCGCTGTCGCTCGCCTTTCAAGGACCTATTCGTCACAGCAGAGGCAGCAGAGCACAAGATGGCCGACGAGAAGGGGCAGTGTAGAACTCTCTGTCTGTCTGTGTCTCTACTCAGTGTAGAACGTCTCTATCCTGGCACATTTTCGAGTGCGATACTTCCCTCCGGGTCTTCGGTCCTTGCGAAGCTCTATGTACTGTGAGCGCTGCTACTTGCAGCTGAGAAAGACCGTGGAGCTAGCGGCGAATTCGGAGAGCGCTGAGCACGTAGTCAAGAAGCGAGACGTGTCCCTGCAACGCGGTGCTAATAGCAGCTTCCTCGCGGCGGGGGCGAGCTCCGGCCACAAGGCATTCTCGTCCTGGCAACGGATCTCTGTGACGGGCGTAGGCGAAAAGCTTTCGTTTTCCATTCGAACTGCGAGAGAGGCAGACTGTTGCACGGAGCTCTGAGAACAAAGGTGCACGCCCTAGGCGGGCTTGGGCAGAAGCAGCGTTCTCTAGCTCTTGGCTGCCGGCGCACTTGTGGTTGTGTGGCGCCCTTGCAGCGGCTTCTGGCCGCCGGCAAGTGAAAGCGGCTCCACGCTTGGGCGAGGGCGGTGAACGAAGCGGCACTAGTCCCGTGCTTGTGTGCACCACGTTACTAGGAGAGGAAGGTGGTTGACTCTCGCTTGCCTTCCCAAGTGCCCTTAGCAGTCGGAAGGAGCAAGCTGAAGCACTGCTGCTTGTGCTGCTCCTTGGTTCCCTTGCAGCCCGCTGTGAAAGCATTGGCGGTCACTTCTAGGCGCCGAGTTGCACACAGCACCACGGTAAGTGCCTCGGAGAAGGGAAATCCAGAGTGCAGCGAGGAGCTGGACGTGGCTTACGTGCAGTAAGGAGAAGGTGAACCTAGGCACTGCCTCTTCAATCTGGCCGCCTCTGCTCTGGTAGCAACTTTTGCAAGTCGGCAGAGGGAGCCGCGAGTATGTAGAACGGAGGGCAGCGAGATGCCGTGTGTTATGCGCCTTTTCAGGGCTGCTGCCAGGGTGCTACTTTAAGAACGCCTTTTTCTTCCTCGCGTCCTTCTCGCTTCGCTCTAGCTGCATGGAGTACAGCACAGCGAAGGAGTGAGGAAGGGCTCTGCCCCAGCTTTTGTCCCGGCCTGCCTGTGCTGCGCCTTTAGCTGCACACGAGAACAACGGCATTTCTTACCCGCAAGGTAAAAAAGGCTTTAGTGTAGCCTTAGGAATGGCAAGTGCCTAGGCATTAAGTTGAGCGACCACGTATGAGGGAGTCTTTAGAGGTTTCCTCCCCCATGGCGCAGGTGTATTCTCATTCTCGTGCTGAACTGAAAAGTCCGGGCATGGCAAGACTGGCCTGCCTTGTGCAGAGACGAACACAAATGTGGGGCTATGATCCTCTGTGTTCGGAGCTCTGCTTCCGGGTGTGTGGGCCGCCGTGAGCCCGCAGCAGCCGCCGAGGACAGTGTGGATTGTGGATGAGTCTGGGCTGGCCCCCGGCCCCCCCGTTGGTCTGACAGCGGCAGAAGTGGCGTAGGAGCGGCATCGCCTGAGGGCCCCATGGGGGGCGGGAAGAGAGCCGGGAGTGACCCCGAACGACACCGGAAGCGATATCCGTAGGGCCCGGAAGGCCAGCGTTGCCATCGAGTTTGGCCGGTAGGAGGCGTCTAAGGTGCTTTGAAAGGTGGAGCTTCTTTGCTCTAGGACAGTCTGGGAGAGCTGAGGGTGTCCAATCTGGAGAACAGAAGGCTCCAGGGAGATCTTCGAGCCCTTTGCAGTGCCTGCTGGGGCTCCAAGATAGCTGGGGAGGGACTTTGGAAAAGGGTCTGGACTCGCAGGACAAGGGGGAATAGCTTCAAACTGCCAGAGGGCTGGGATAGATGGGATATTGGAAAGGAATTCTTCCTTGGGTGGGTGCTGAGGCACATGTTGCTCAAAGAGGCTGTGTAGGAGCCCCATGGCAGGAAGCGTCCAGGGCCAGGCTGGAGCGGACATGGAGCAACCTGGACTAGTGGAAAAGTGTCCCTGCCCGTGTCAGGATGTGGGAAGAAGATAATTTGTCTCTAAGGTCGCTTCCAGTCCAAACCATTCTGGGATTCTAGGATTCATGGAAGGCCCTTTTCCAAGTGAAGTGTTGTATCTCTTGGCTCCCAGCTTGTAGTTGCCAGTTCTTCTGGAAGCAGGCGTGGCGAAGCAGCTGTGATGAGCCATGGGTTCTCAATAGGACGAGTGTGATATATTTGCAGAGAGGAAGGCTGCAGACAGATCTTCAAGGTCCAGGTAAAACAAGCAAAGGATTGAATAGAAGCCAAAGATTGGTTGTGTTAGTCAGTTTGCTGGCTGTTGAAATGGCCCCAGGTAATTTTCAACATTTCTAATTTGGATTTGTTTGAGTAAAAAATGAATGTGTTACCTCCAGCGTAGGCTCTCCAATGCATCTCCATGTGCTCCCATCTCTTTGTTGTATATCGGGTTCTATTAACTGAAGACAGAATCATAACACAGTAGTAAAACATTTAGAGGTGCGAAGCCCTGTGTACTGCGAGCGCTGCTACTCGCAGCTGAGAAGGACCGTGGAGCTAGCGGCGAATTCGGAGAGCTCTTCGCTGCACTGCGCCGCTCGCAAGCGGCTTCGTTCTTCGCCTTCTGCCGTCCGGCGAGAGCTGAACTCCAGCGGTCAGTTGCAGCTCTGCCCAACAGCGTGTTCTCAGTTCTGCGGGCAAGCACGCCCTCTTGCCTTGGCCCCGAGAGCAAAGTCCCGAGCGAGCACTCGACTCAGTGCAATGCACCCGGAAGGACGCTCTCGCTCGCCTTTCAAGGAGCGATTCCTAACAGCAGAAGCAGCAGAGGCACAAACTGCATGACGAGAAGGGACAACGTAGAACACGTCTCTGTCCTGGCGCATTTTCGTGTGCGAAACTTCCCTCCGGGTCTTCGGGCCTTGCGAAGCCCTGTGTACTGCGAGCGCTGCTACTCGCAGCTGAGAAGGACCGTGGAGCTAGCGGCGAATTCGGAGAGCTCTTCGCTGCACTGCGCCGCTCGCAAGCGGCTTCGTTCTTCGCCTTCTGCCGTCCGGCGAGAGCTGAACTCCAGCGGTCAGTTGCAGCTCTGCCCAACAGCGTGTTCTCAGTTCTGCGGGCAAGCACGCCCTCTTGCCTTGGCCCCGAGAGCAAAGCCCCGAGCGAGCACTCGACTCAGTGCAATGCACCCGGAAGGACGCTCTCGCTCGCCTTTCAAGGAGCGATTCCTAACAGCAGAAGCAGCAGAGGCACAAACTGCATGACGAGAAGGGACAACGTAGAACACGTCTCTGTCCTGGCGCATTTTCGTGTGCGAAACTTCCCTCCGGGTCTTCGGGCCTTGCGAAGCTCTGTGTACTGCGAGCGCTGCTACTCGCAGCTGAGAAGGACCGTGGAGCTAGCGGCGAATTCGGAGAGCTCTTCGCTGCACTGCGCCGCTCGCAAGCGGCTTCGTTCTTCGCCTTCTGCCGTCCGGCGAGAGCTGAACTCCAGCGGTCAGTTGCAGCTCTGCCCAACAGCGTGTTCTCAGTTCTGCGAGCAAGCACGCCCTCTTGCCTTGGCCCCGAGAGCAAAGCCCCGAGCGAGCACTCGACTCAGTGCAATGCACCCGGAAGGACGCTCTCGCTCGCCTTTCAAGGAGCGATTCCTAACAGCAGAAGCAGCAGAGGCACAAACTGCATGACGAGAAGGGACAACGTAGAACACGTCTCTGTCCTGGCACATTTTCGTGTGCGATACTTCCCTCCGGGTCTTCGGGCCTTGCGAAGCCCTGTGTACTGCGAGCGCTGCTACTCGCAGCTGAGAAGGACCGTGGAGCTAGCGGCGAATTCGGAGAGCTCTTCGCTGCACTGCGCCGCTCGCAAGCGGCTTCGTTCTTCGCCTTCTGCCGTCCGGCGAGAGCTGAACTCCAGCGGTCAGTTGCAGCTCTGCCCAACAGCGTGTTCTCAGTTCTGCGGGCAAGCACGCCCTCTTGCCTTGGCCCCGAGAGCAAAGCCCCGAGCGAGCACTCGACTCAGTGCAATGCACCCGGAAGGACGCTCTCGCTCGTCTTTCAAGGAGCGATTCCTAACAGCAGAAGCAGCAGAGGCACAAACTGCATGACGAGAAGGGACAACGTAGAACACGTCTCTGTCCTGGCGCATTTTCGTGTGCGATACTTCCCTCCGGGTCTTCGGGCCTTGCGAAGCCCTGTGTACTGCGAGCGCTGCTACTCGCAGCTGAGAAGGACCGTGGAGCTAGCGGCGAATTCGGAGAGCTCTTCGCTGCACTGCGCCGCTCGCAAGCGGCTTCGTTCTTCGCCTTCTGCCGTCCGGCGAGAGCTGAACTCCAGCGGTCAGTTGCAGCTCTGCCCAACAGCGTGTTCTCAGTTCTGCGGGCAAGCACGCCCTCTTGCCTTGGCCCCGAGTGCAAAGTCCCGAGCGAGCACTCGACTCAGTGCAATGCACCCGGAAGGACGCTCTCGCTCGTCTTTCAAGGAGCGATTCCTAACAGCAGAAGCAGCAGAGGCACAAACTGCATGACGAGAAGGGACAACGTAGAACACGTCTCTGTCCTGGCGCATTTTCGTGTGCGATACTTCCCTCCGGGTCTTCGGGCCTTGCGAAGCTCTGTGTACTGCGAGCGCTGCTACTCGCAGCTGAGAAGGACCGTGGAGCTAGCGGCGAATTCGGAGAGCTCTTTGCTGCACTGCGCCGCTCGCAAGCGGCTTCGTTCTTCGCCTTCTGCCGTCCGGCGAGAGCTGAACTCCAGCGGTCAGTTGCAGCTCTGCCCAACAGCGTGTTCTCAGTTCTGCGGGCAAGCACGCCCTCTTGCCTTGGCCCCGAGAGCAAAGTCCCGAGCGAGCACTCGACTCAGTGCAATGCACCCGGAAGGACGCTCTCGCTCGTCTTTCAAGGAGCGATTCCTAACAGCAGAAGCAGCAGAGGCACAAACTGCATGACGAGAAGGGACAACGTAGAACACGTCTCTGTCCTGGCGCATTTTCGTGTGCGATACTTCCCTCCGGGTCTTCGGGCCTTGCGAAGCTCTGTGTACTGCGAGCGCTGCTACTCGCAGCTGAGAAGGACCGTGGAGCTAGCGGCGAATTCGGAGAGCTCTTCGCTGCACTGCGCCGCTCGCAAGCGGCTTCGTTCTTCGCCTTCTGCCGTCCGGCGAGAGCTGAACTCCAGCGGTCAGTTGCAGCTCTGCCCAACAGCGTGTTCTCAGTTCTGCGGGCAAGCACGCCCTCTTGCCTTGGCCCCGAGTGCAAAGTCCCGAGCGAGCACTCGACTCAGTGCAATGCACCCGGAAGGACGCTCTCGCTCGTCTTTCAAGGAGCGATTACCTACAGCAGAAGCAGCAGAGGCACAAACTGCATGACGAGAAGGGACAACGTAGAACACGTCTCTGTCCTGGCGCATTTTCGTGTGCGATACTTCCCTCCGGGTCTTCGGGCCTTGCGAAGCTCTGTGTACTGCGAGCGCTGCTACTCGCAGCTGAGAAGGACCGTGGAGCTAGCTGCGAATTCGGAGAGCTCTTCGCTGCACTGCGCCGCTCGCAAGCGGCTTCGTTCTTCGCCTTCTGCCGTCCGGCGAGAGCTGAACTCCAGCGGTCAGTTGCAGCTCTGCCCAACAGCGTGTTCTCAGTTCTGCGGGCAAGCACGCCCTCTTGCCTTGGCCCCGAGAGCAAAGTCCCGAGCGAGCACTCGACTCAGTGCAATGCACCCGGAAGGACGCTCTCGCTCGTCTTTCAAGGAGCGATTACCTACAGCAGAAGCAGCAGAGGCACAAACTGCATGACGAGAAGGGACAACGTAGAACACGTCTCTGTCCTGGCGCATTTTCGTGTGCGAAACTTCCCTCCGGGTCTTCGGGCCTTGCGAAGCTCTGTGTACTGCGAGCGCTGCTACTCGCAGCTGAGAAGGACCGTGGAGCTAGCGGCGAATTCGGAGAGCTCTTCGCTGCACTGCGCCGCTCGCAAGCGGCTTCGTTCTTCGCCTTCTGCCGTCCGGCGAGAGCTGAACTCCAGCGGTCAGTTGCAGCTCTGCCCAACAGCGTGTTCTCAGTTCTGCGGGCAAGCACGCCCTCTTGCCTTGGCCCCGAGAGCAAAGCCCCGAGCGAGCACTCGACTCAGTGCAATGCACCCGGAAGGACGCTCTCGCTCGCCTTTCAAGGAGCGATTCCTAACAGCAGAAGCAGCAGAGGCACAAACTGCATGACGAGAAGGGACAACGTAGAACACGTCTCTGTCCTGGCGCATTTTCGTGTGCGATACTTCCCTCCGGGTCTTCGAGCCTTGCGAAGCTCTGTGTACTGCGAGCGCTGCTACTCGCAGCTGGGAAGGACCGTGGAGCTAGCGGCGAATTCGGAGAGCTCTTCGCTGCACTGCGCCGCTCGCAAGCGGCTTCGTTCTTCGCCTTCTGCCGTCCGGCGAGAGCTGAACTCCAGCGGTCAGTTGCAGCTCTGCCCAACAGCGTGTTCTCAGTTCTGCGGGCAAGCACGCCCTCTTGCCTTGGCCCCGAGAGCAAAGTCCCGAGCGAGCACTCGACTCAGTGCAATGCACCCGGAAGGACGCTCTCGCTCGTCTTTCAAGGAGCGATTCCTAACAGCAGAAGCAGCAGAGGCACAAACTGCATGACGAGAAGGGACAACGTAGAACACGTCTCTGTCCTGGCACATTTTCGTGTGCCATACTTCCCTCCGGGTCTTCGGGCCTTGCGAAGCCCTGTGTACTGCGAGCGCTGCTACTCGCAGCTGAGAAGGACCGTGGAGCTAGCGGCGAATTCGGAGAGCTCTTCGCTGCACTGCGCCGCTCGCAAGCGGCTTCGTTCTTCGCCTTCTGCCGTCCGGCGAGAGCTGAACTCCAGCGGTCAGTTGCAGCTCTGCCCAACAGCGTGTTCTCAGTTCTGCGGGCAAGCACGCCCTCTTGCCTTGGCCCCGAGTGCAAAGTCCCGAGCGAGCACTCGACTCAGTGCAATGCACCCGGAAGGACGCTCTCGCTCGTCTTTCAAGGAGCGATTCCTAACAGCAGAAGCAGCAGAGGCACAAACTGCATGACGAGAAGGGACAACGTAGAACACGTCTCTGTCCTGGCGCATTTTCGTGTGCGATACTTCCCTCCGGGTCTTCGGGCCTTGCGAAGCTCTGTGTACTGCGAGCGCTGCTACTCGCAGCTGAGAAGGACCGTGGAGCTAGCGGCGAATTCGGAGAGCTCTTCGCTGCACTGCGCCGCTCGCAAGCGGCTTCGTTCTTCGCCTTCTGCCGTCCGGCGAGAGCTGAACTCCAGCGGTCAGTTGCAGCTCTGCCCAACAGCGTGTTCTCAGTTCTGCGGGCAAGCACGCCCTCTTGCCTTGGCCCCGAGTGCAAAGTCCCGAGCGAGCACTCGACTCAGTGCAATGCACCCGGAAGGACGCTCTCGCTCGTCTTTCAAGGAGCGATTACCTACAGCAGAAGCAGCAGAGGCACAAACTGCATGACGAGAAGGGACAACGTAGAACACGTCTCTGTCCTGGCGCATTTTCGTGTGCGATACTTCCCTCCGGGTCTTCGGGCCTTGCGAAGCCCTGTGTACTGCGAGCGCTGCTACTCGCAGCTGAGAAGGACCGTGGAGCTAGCTGCGAATTCGGAGAGCTCTTCGCTGCACTGCGCCGCTCGCAAGCGGCTTCGTTCTTCGCCTTCTGCCGTCCGGCTAGAGCTGAACTCCAGCGGTCAGTTGCAGCTCTGCCCAACAGCGTGTTCTCAGTTCTGCGGGCAAGCACGCCCTCTTGCCTTGGCCCCGAGTGCAAAGTCCCGAGCGAGCACTCGACTCAGTGCAATGCACCCGGAAGGACGCTCTCGCTCGTCTTTCAAGGAGCGATTACTTACAGCAGAAGCAGCAGAGGCACAAACTGCATGACGAGAAGGGACAACGTAGAACACGTCTCTGTCCTGGCGCATTTTCGTGTGCGATACTTCCCTCCGGGTCTTCGGGCCTTGCGAAGCTCTGTGTACTGCGAGCGCTGCTACTCGCAGCTGGGAAGGACCGTGGAGCTAGCGGCGAATTCGGAGAGCTCTTCGCTGCACTGCGCCGCTCGCAAGCGGCTTCGTTCTTCGCCTTCTGCCGTCCGGCGAGAGCTGAACTCCAGCGGTCAGTTGCAGCTCTGCCCAACAGCGTGTTCTCAGTTCTGCGGGCAAGCACGCCCTCTTGCCTTGGCCCCGAGAGCAAAGTCCCGAGCGAGCACTCGACTCAGTGCAATGCACCCGGAAGGACGCTCTCGCTCGCCTTTCAAGGAGCGATTCCTAACAGCAGAAGCAGCAGAGGCACAAACTGCATGACGAGAAGGGACAACGTAGAACACGTCTCTGTCCTGGCGCATTTTCGTGTGCGATACTTCCCTCCGGGTCTTCGGGCCTTGCGAAGCTCTGTGTACTGCGAGCGCTGCTACTCGCAGCTGAGAAGGACCGTGGAGCTAGCGGCGAATTCGGAGAGCTCTTCGCTGCACTGCGCCGCTCGCAAGCGGCTTCGTTCTTCGCCTTCTGCCGTCCGGCGAGAGCTGAACTCCAGCGGTCAGTTGCAGCTCTGCCCAACAGCGTGTTCTCAGTTCTGCGGGCAAGCACGCCCTCTTGCCTTGGCCCCGAGTGCAAAGTCCCGAGCGAGCACTCGACTCAGTGCAATGCACCCGGAAGGACGCTCTCGCTCGTCTTTCAAGGAGCGATTACCTACAGCAGAAGCAGCAGAGGCACAAACTGCATGACGAGAAGGGACAACGTAGAACACGTCTCTGTCCTGGCGCATTTTCGTGTGCGATACTTCCCTCCGGGTCTTCGGGCCTTGCGAAGCTCTGTGTACTGCGAGCGCTGCTACTCGCAGCTGAGAAGGACCGTGGAGCTAGCGGCGAATTCGGAGAGCTCTTCGCTGCACTGCGCCGCTCGCAAGCGGCTTCGTTCTTCGCCTTCTGCCGTCCGGCGAGAGCTGAACTCCAGCGGTCAGTTGCAGCTCTGCCCAACAGCGTGTTCTCAGTTCTGCGGGCAAGCACGCCCTCTTGCCTTGGCCCCGAGTGCAAAGTCCCGAGCGAGCACTCGACTCAGTGCAATGCACCCGGAAGGACGCTCTCGCTCGTCTTTCAAGGAACGATTACCTACAGCAGAAGCAGCAGAGGCACAAACTGCATGACGAGAAGGGACAACGTAGAACACGTCTCTGTCCTGGCGCATTTTCGTGTGCGATACTTCCCTCCGGGTCTTCGGGCCTTGCGAAGCTCTGTGTACTGCGAGCGCTGCTACTCGCAGCTGAGAAGGACCGTGG
The DNA here is from genome assembly GCF_052056855.1 of Sturnus vulgaris. Taxonomy (NCBI): domain Eukaryota; kingdom Metazoa; phylum Chordata; class Aves; order Passeriformes; family Sturnidae; genus Sturnus; species Sturnus vulgaris. Next base: position 32,487 of record NW_028276280.1, read on the forward strand.
AGCTAGCGGCGAATTCGGAGAGCTCTTCGCTGCACTGCGCCGCTCGCAAGCGGCTTCGTTCTTCGCCTTCTGCCGTCCGGCGAGAGCTGAACTCCAGCGGTCAGTTGCAGCTCTGCCCAACAGCGTGTTCTCAGTTCTGCGGGCAAGCACGCCCTCTTGCCTTGGCCCCGAGAGCAAAGTCCCGAGCGAGCACTCGACTCAGTGCAATGCACCCGGAAGGACGCTCTCGCTCGCCTTTCAAGGAGCGATTCCTAACAGCAGAAGCAGCAGAGGCACAAACTGCATGACGAGAAGGGACAACGTAGAACACGTCTCTGTCCTGGCGCATTTTCGTGTGCGATACTTCCCTCCGGGTCTTCGGGCCTTGCGAAGCTCTGTGTACTGCGAGCGCTGCTACTCGCAGCTGAGAAGGACCGTGGAGCTAGCGGCGAATTCGGAGAGCTCTTCGCTGCACTGCGCCGCTCGCAAGCGGCTTCGTTCTTCGCCTTCTGCCGTCCGGCGAGAGCTGAACTCCAGCGGTCAGTTGCAGCTCTGCCCAACAGCGTGTTCTCAGTTCTGCGGGCAAGCACGCCCTCTTGCCTTGGCCCCGAGTGCAAAGTCCCGAGCGAGCACTCGACTCAGTGCAATGCACCCGGAAGGACGCTCTCGCTCGTCTTTCAAGGAGCGATTCCTAACAGCAGAAGCAGCAGAGGCACAAACTGCATGACGAGAAGGGACAACGTAGAACACGTCTCTGTCCTGGCGCATTTTCGTGTGCGATACTTCCCTCCGGGTCTTCGGGCCTTGCGAAGCCCTGTGTACTGCGAGCGCTGCTACTCGCAGCTGAGAAGGACCGTGGAGCTAGCGGCGAATTCGGAGAGCTCTTCGCTGCACTGCGCCGCTCGCAAGCGGCTTCGTTCTTCGCCTTCTGCCGTCCGGCGAGAGCTGAACTCCAGCGGTCAGTTGCAGCTCTGCCCAACAGCGTGTTCTCAGTTCTGCGGGCAAGCACGCCCTCTTGCCTTGGCCCCGAGTGCAAAGTCCCGAGCGAGCACTCGACTCAGTGCAATGCACCCGGAAGGACGCTCTCGCTCGTCTTTCAAGGAGCGATTCCTAACAGCAGAAGCAGCAGAGGCACAAACTGCATGACGAGAAGGGACAACGTAGAACACGTCTCTGTCCTGGCGCATTTTCGTGTGCGATACTTCCCTCCGGGTCTTCGGGCCTTGCGAAGCCCTGTGTACTGCGAGCGCTGCTACTCGCAGCTGAGAAGGACCGTGGAGCTAGCGGCGAATTCGGAGAGCTCTTCGCTGCACTGCGCCGCTCGCAAGCGGCTTCGTTCTTCGCCTTCTGCCGTCCGGCGAGAGCTGAACTCCAGCGGTCAGTTGCAGCTCTGCCCAACAGCGTGTTCTCAGTTCTGCGGGCAAGCACGCCCTCTTGCCTTGGCCCCGAGTGCAAAGTCCCGAGCGAGCACTCGACTCAGTGCAATGCACCCGGAAGGACGCTCTCGCTCGTCTTTCAAGGAGCGATTACCTACAGCAGAAGCAGCAGAGGCACAAACTGCATGACGAGAAGGGACAACGTAGAACACGTCTCTGTCCTGGCGCATTTTCGTGTGCGATACTTCCCTCCGGGTCTTCGGGCCTTGCGAAGCCCTGTGTACTGCGAGCGCTGCTACTCGCAGCTGAGAAGGACCGTGGAGCTAGCGGCGAATTCGGAGAGCTCTTCGCTGCACTGCGCCGCTCGCAAGCGGCTTCGTTCTTCGCCTTCTGCCGTCCGGCGAGAGCTGAACTCCAGCGGTCAGTTGCAGCTCTGCCCAACAGCGTGTTCTCAGTTCTGCGGGCAAGCACGCCCTCTTGCCTTGGCCCCGAGTGCAAAGTCCCGAGCGAGCACTCGACTCAGTGCAATGCACCCGGAAGGACGCTCTCGCTCGTCTTTCAAGGAGCGATTACTTACAGCAGAAGCAGCAGAGGCACAAACTGCATGACGAGAAGGGACAACGTAGAACACGTCTCTGTCCTGGCGCATTTTCGTGTGCGATACTTCCCTCCGGGTCTTCGGGCCTTGCGAAGCCCTGTGTACTGCGAGCGCTGCTACTCGCAGCTGAGAAGGACCGTGGAGCTAGCGGCGAATTCGGAGAGCTCTTCGCTGCACTGCGCCGCTCGCAAGCGGCTTCGTTCTTCGCCTTCTGCCGTCCGGCGAGAGCTGAACTCCAGCGGTCAGTTTCAGCTCTGCCCAACAGCGTGTTCTCAGTTCTGCGGGCAAGCACGCCCTCTTGCCTTGGCCCCGAGAGCAAAGTCCCGAGCGAGCACTCGACTCAGTGCAATGCACCCGGAAGGACGCTCTCGCTCGTCTTTCAAGGAGCGATTCCTAACAGCAGAAGCAGCAGAGGCACAAACTGCATGACGAGAAGGGACAACGTAGAACACGTCTCTGTCCTGGCGCATTTTCGTGTGCGATACTTCCCTCCGGGTCTTCGGGCCTTGCGAAGCCCTGTGTACTGCGAGCGCTGCTACTCGCAGCTGAGAAGGACCGTGGAGCTAGCGGCGAATTCGGAGAGCTCTTCGCTGCACTGCGCCGCTCGCAAGCGGCTTCGTTCTTCGCCTTCTGCCGTCCGGCGAGAGCTGAACTCCAGCGGTCAGTTGCAGCTCTGCCCAACAGCGTGTTCTCAGTTCTGCGGGCAAGCACGCCCTCTTGCCTTGGCCCCGAGAGCAAAGTCCCGAGCGAGCACTCGACTCAGTGCAATGCACCCGGAAGGACGCTCTCGCTCGCCTTTCAAGGAGCGATTCCTAACAGCAGAAGCAGCAGAGGCACAAACTGCATGACGAGAAGGGACAACGTAGAACACGTCTCTGTCCTGGCGCATTTTCGTGTGCGATACTTCCCTCCGGGTCTTCGGGCCTTGCGAAGCTCTGTGTACTGCGAGCGCTGCTACTCGCAGCTGAGAAGGACCGTGGAGCTAGCGGCGAATTCGGAGAGCTCTTCGCTGCACTGCGCCGCTCGCAAGCGGCTTCGTTCTTCGCCTTCTGCCGTCCGGCGAGAGCTGAACTCCAGCGGTCAGTTGCAGCTCTGCCCAACAGCGTGTTCTCAGTTCTGCGGGCAAGCACGCCCTCTTGCCTTGGCCCCGAGAGCAAAGCCCCGAGCGAGCACTCGACTCAGTGCAATGCACCCGGAAGGACGCTCTCGCTCGCCTTTCAAGGAGCGATTCCTAACAGCAGAAGCAGCAGAGGCACAAACTGCATGACGAGAAGGGACAACGTAGAACACGTCTCTGTCCTGGCACATTTTCGTGTGCGAAACTTCCCTCCGGGTCTTCGGGCCTTGCGAAGCCCTGTGTACTGCGAGCGCTGCTACTCGCAGCTGAGAAGGACCGTGGAGCTAGCGGCGAATTCGGAGAGCTCTGCGCTGCACTGCGCCGCTCGCAAGCGGCTTCGTTCTTCGCCTTCTGCCGTCCGGCGAGAGCTGAACTCCAGCGGTCAGTTGCAGCTCTGCCCAACAGCGTGTTCTCAGTTCTGCGGGCAAGCACGCCCTCTTGCCTTGGCCCCGAGAGCAAAGTCCCGAGCGAGCACTCGACTCAGTGCAATGCACCCGGAAGGACGCTCTCGCTCGCCTTTCAAGGAGCGATTCCTAACAGCAGAAGCAGCAGAGGCACAAACTGCATGACGAGAAGGGACAACGTAGAACACGTCTCTGTCCTGGCGCATTTTCGTGTGCGATACTTCCCTCCGGGTCTTCGGGCCTTGCGAAGCTCTGTGTACTGCGAGCGCTGCTACTCGCAGCTGAGAAGGACCGTGGAGCTAGCGGCGAATTCGGAGAGCTCTTCGCTGCACTGCGCCGCTCGCAAGCGGCTTCGTTCTTCGCCTTCTGCCGTCCGGCGAGAGCTGAACTCCAGCGGTCAGTTGCAGCTCTGCCCAACAGCGTGTTCTCAGTTCTGCGGGCAAGCACGCCCTCTTGCCTTGGCCCCGAGAGCAAAGCCCCGAGCGAGCACTCGACTCAGTGCAATGCACCCGGAAGGACGCTCTCGCTCGCCTTTCAAGGAGCGATTCCTAACAGCAGAAGCAGCAGAGGCACAAACTGCATGACGAGAAGGGACAACGTAGAACACGTCTCTGTCCTGGCGCATTTTCGTGTGCGAAACTTCCCTCCGGGTCTTCGGGCCTTGCGAAGCCCTGTGTACTGCGAGCGCTGCTACTCGCAGCTGAGAAGGACCGTGGAGCTAGCGGCGAATTCGGAGAGCTCTTCGCTGCACTGCGCCGCTCGCAAGCGGCTTCGTTCTTCGCCTTCTGCCGTCCGGCGAGAGCTGAACTCCAGCGGACAGTTGCAGCTCTGCCCAACAGCGTGTTCTCAGTTCTGCGGGCAAGCACGCCCTCTTGCCTTGGCCCCGAGAGCAAAGTCCCGAGCGAGCACTCGACTCAGTGCAATGCACCCGGAAGGACGCTCTCGCTCGCCTTTCAAGGAGCGATTCCTAACAGCAGAAGCAGCAGAGGCACAAACTGCATGACGAGAAGGGACAACGTAGAACACGTCTCTGTCCTGGCACATTTTCGTGTGCGATACTTCCCTCCGGGTCTTCGGGCCTTGCGAAGCTCTGTGTACTGCGAGCGCTGCTACTCGCAGCTGAGAAGGACCGTGGAGCTAGCGGCGAATTCGGAGAGCTCTTCGCTGCACTGCGCCGCTCGCAAGCGGCTTCGTTCTTCGCCTTCTGCCGTCCGGCGAGAGCTGAACTCCAGCGGTCAGTTGCAGCTCTGCCCAACAGCGTGTTCTCAGTTCTGCGGACAAGCACGCCCTCTTGCCTTGGCCCCGAGAGCAAAGCCCCGAGCGAGCACTCGACTCAGTGCAATGCACCCGGAAGGACGCTCTCGCTCGCCTTTCAAGGAGCGATTCCTAACAGCAGAAGCAGCAGAGGCACAAACTGCATGACGAGAAGGGACAACGTAGAACACGTCTCTGTCCTGGCGCATTTTCGTGTGCGAAACTTCCCTCCGGGTCTTCGGGCCTTGCGAAGCCCTGTGTACTGCGAGCGCTGCTACTCGCAGCTGAGAAGGACCGTGGAGCTAGCGGCGAATTCGGAGAGCTCTTCGCTGCACTGCGCCGCTCGCAAGCGGCTTCGTTCTTCGCCTTCTGCCGTCCGGCGAGAGCTGAACTCCAGCGGTCAGTTGCAGCTCTGCCCAACAGCGTGTTCTCAGTTCTGCGGGCAAGCACGCCCTCTTGCCTTGGCCCCGAGAGCAAAGTCCCGAGCGAGCACTCGACTCAGTGCAATGCACCCGGAAGGACGCTCTCGCTCGCCTTTCAAGGAGCGATTCCTAACAGCAGAAGCAGCAGAGGCACAAACTGCATGACGAGAAGGGACAACGTAGAACACGTCTCTGTCCTGGCGCATTTTCGTGTGCGATACTTCCCTCCGGGTCTTCGGGCCTTGCGAAGCTCTGTGTACTGCGAGCGCTGCTACTCGCAGCTGGGAAGGACCGTGGAGCTAGCGGCGAATTCGGAGAGCTCTTCGCTGCACTGCGCCGCTCGCAAGCGGCTTCGTTCTTCGCCTTCTGCCGTCCGGCGAGAGCTGAACTCCAGCGGTCAGTTGCAGCTCTGCCCAACAGCGTGTTCTCAGTTCTGCGGGCAAGCACGCCCTCTTGCCTTGGCCCCGAGAGCAAAGTCCCGAGCGAGCACTCGACTCAGTGCAATGCACCCGGAAGGACGCTCTCGCTCGCCTTTCAAGGAGCGATTCCTAACAGCAGAAGCAGCAGAGGCACAAACTGCATGACGAGATGGGACAACGTAGAACACGTCTCTGTCCTGGCGCATTTTCGTGTGCGATACTTCCCTCCGGGTCTTCGGGCCTTGCGAAGCTCTGTGTACTGCGAGCGCTGCTACTCGCAGCTGAGAAGGACCGTGGAGCTAGCGGCGAATTCGGAGAGCTCTTCGCTGCACTGCGCCGCTCGCAAGCGGCTTCGTTCTTCGCCTTCTGCCGTCCGGCGAGAGCTGAACTCCGGCGGTCAGTTGCAGCTCTGCCCAACAGCGTGTTCTCAGTTCTGCGGGCAAGCACGCCCTCTTGCCTTGGCCCCGAGAGCAAAGCCCCGAGCGAGCACTCGACTCAGTGCAATGCACCCGGAAGGACGCTCTCGCTCGCCTTTCAAGGAGCGATTCCTAACAGCAGAAGCAGCAGAGGCACAAACTGCATGACGAGAAGGGACAACGTAGAACACGTCTCTGTCCTGGCGCATTTTCGTGTGCGAAACTTCCCTCCGGGTCTTCGGGCCTTGCGAAGCCCTGTGTACTGCGAGCGCTGCTACTCGCAGCTGAGAAGGACCGTGGAGCTAGCGGCGAATTCGGAGAGCTCTTCGCTGCACTGCGCCGCTCGCAAGCGGCTTCGTTCTTCGCCTTCTGCCGTCCGGCGAGAGCTGAACTCCAGCGGTCAGTTGCAGCTCTGCCCAACAGCGTGTTCTCAGTTCTGCGGGCAAGCACGCCCTCTTGCCTTGGCCCCGAGAGCAAAGTCCCGAGCGAGCACTCGACTCAGTGCAATGCACCCGGAAGGACGCTCTCGCTCGTCTTTCAAGGAGCGATTACCTACAGCAGAAGCAGCAGAGGCACAAACTGCATGACGAGAAGGGACAACGTAGAACACGTCTCTGTCCTGGCGCATTTTCGTGTGCGATACTTCCCTCCGGGTCTTCGGGCCTTGCGAAGCTCTGTGTACTGCGAGCGCTGCTACTCGCAGCTGAGAAGGACCGTGGAGCTAGCGGCGAATTCGGAGAGCTCTTCGCTGCACTGCGCCGCTCGCAAGCGGCTTCGTTCTTCGCCTTCTGCCGTCCGGCGAGAGCTGAACTCCAGCGGTCAGTTGCAGCTCTGCCCAACAGCGTGTTCTCAGTTCTGCGGGCAAGCACGCCCTCTTGCCTTGGCCCCGAGTGCAAAGTCCCGAGCGAGCACTCGACTCAGTGCAATGCACCCGGAAGGACGCTCTCGCTCGTCTTTCAAGGAGCGATTACCTACAGCAGAAGCAGCAGAGGCACAAACTGCATGACGAGAAGGGACAACGTAGAACACGTCTCTGTCCTGGCGCATTTTCGTGTGCGATACTTCCCTCCGGGTCTTCGGGCCTTGCGAAGCTCTGTGTACTGCGAGCGCTGCTACTCGCAGCTGAGAAGGACCGTGGAGCTAGCGGCGAATTCGGAGAGCTCTTCGCTGCACTGCGCCGCTCGCAAGCGGCTTCGTTCTTCGCCTTCTGCCGTCCGGCGAGAGCTGAACTCCAGCGGTCAGTTGCAGCTCTGCCCAACAGCGTGTTCTCAGTTCTGCGGGCAAGCACGCCCTCTTGCCTTGGCCCCGAGAGCAAAGTCCCGAGCGAGCACTCGACTCAGTGCAATGCACCCGGAAGGACGCTCTCGCTCGCCTTTCAAGGAGCGATTCCTAACAGCAGAAGCAGCAGAGGCACAAACTGCATGACGAGAAGGGACAACGTAGAACACGTCTCTGTCCTGGCGCATTTTCGTGTGCGATACTTCCCTCCGGGTCTTCGGGCCTTGCGAAGCTCTGTGTACTGCGAGCGCTGCTACTCGCAGCTGAGAAGGACCGTGGAGCTAGCGGCGAATTCGGAGAGCTCTTCGCTGCACTGCGCCGCTCGCAAGCGGCTTCGTTCTTCGCCTTCTGCCGTCCGGCGAGAGCTGAACTCCAGCGGTCAGTTGCAGCTCTGCCCAACAGCGTGTTCTCAGTTCTGCGGGCAAGCACGCCCTCTTGCCTTGGCCCCGAGTGCAAAGTCCCGAGCGAGCACTCGACTCAGTGCAATGCACCCGGAAGGACGCTCTCGCTCGTCTTTCAAGGAGCGATTCCTAACAGCAGAAGCAGCAGAGGCACAAACTGCATGACGAGAAGGGACAACGTAGAACACGTCTCTGTCCTGGCGCATTTTCGTGTGCGATACTTCCCTCCGGGTCTTCGGGCCTTGCGAAGCCCTGTGTACTGCGAGCGCTGCTACTCGCAGCTGAGAAGGACCGTGGAGCTAGCGGCGAATTCGGAGAGCTCTTCGCTGCACTGCGCCGCTCGCAAGCGGCTTCGTTCTTCGCCTTCTGCCGTCCGGCGAGAGCTGAACTCCAGCGGTCAGTTGCAGCTCTGCCCAACAGCGTGTTCTCAGTTCTGCGGGCAAGCACGCCCTCTTGCCTTGGCCCCGAGAGCAAAGTCCCGAGCGAGCACTCGACTCAGTGCAATGCACCCGGAAGGACGCTCTCGCTCGCCTTTCAAGGAGCGATTCCTAACAGCAGAAGCAGCAGAGGCACAAACTGCATGACGAGAAGGGACAACGTAGAACACGTCTCTGTCCTGGCGCATTTTCGTGTGCGATACTTCCCTCCGGGTCTTCGGGCCTTGCGAAGCCCTGTGTACTGCGAGCGCTGCTACTCGCAGCTGAGAAGGACCGTGGAGCTAGCGGCGAATTCGGAGAGCTCTTCGCTGCACTGCGCCGCTCGCAAGCGGCTTCGTTCTTCGCCTTCTGCCGTCCGGCGAGAGCTGAACTCCAGCGGTCAGTTTCAGCTCTGCCCAACAGCGTGTTCTCAGTTCTGCGGGCAAGCACGCCCTCTTGCCTTGGCCCCGAGAGCAAAGTCCCGAGCGAGCACTCGACTCAGTGCAATGCACCCGGAAGGACGCTCTCGCTCGTCTTTCAAGGAGCGATTCCTAACAGCAGAAGCAGCAGAGGCACAAACTGCATGACGAGAAGGGACAACGTAGAACACGTCTCTGTCCTGGCGCATTTTCGTGTGCGATACTTCCCTCCGGGTCTTCGGGCCTTGCGAAGCCCTGTGTACTGCGAGCGCTGCTACTCGCAGCTGAGAAGGACCGTGGAGCTAGCGGCGAATTCGGAGAGCTCTTCGCTGCACTGCGCCGCTCGCAAGCGGCTTCGTTCTTCGCCTTCTGCCGTCCGGCGAGAGCTGAACTCCAGCGGTCAGTTGCAGCTCTGCCCAACAGCGTGTTCTCAGTTCTGCGGGCAAGCACGCCCTCTTGCCTTGGCCCCGAGTGCAAAGTCCCGAGCGAGCACTCGACTCAGTGCAATGCACCCGGAAGGACGCTCTCGCTCGCCTTTCAAGGAGCGATTACCTACAGCAGAAGCAGCAGAGGCACAAACTGCATGACGAGAAGGGACAACGTAGAACACGTCTCTGTCCTGGCGCATTTTCGTGTGCGATACTTCCCTCCGGGTCTTCGGGCCTTGCGAAGCTCTGTGTACTGCGAGCGCTGCTACTCGCAGCTGGAAGGACCGTGGAGCTAGCGGCGAATTCGGAGAGCTCTTCGCTGCACTGCGCCGCTCGCAAGCGGCTTCGTTCTTCGCCTTCTGCCGTCCGGCGAGAGCTGAACTCCAGCGGTCAGTTGCAGCTCTGCCCAACAGCGTGTTCTCAGTTCTGCGGGCAAGCACGCCCTCTTGCCTTGGCCCCGAGAGCAAAGTCCCGAGCGAGCACTCGACTCAGTGCAATGCACCCGGAAGGACGCTCTCGCTCGCCTTTCAAGGAGCGATTCCTAACAGCAGAAGCAGCAGAGGCACAAACTGCATGACGAGATGGGACAACGTAGAACACGTCTCTGTCCTGGCGCATTTTCGTGTGCGATACTTCCCTCCGGGTCTTCGGGCCTTGCGAAGCTCTGTGTACTGCGAGCGCTGCTACTCGCAGCTGAGAAGGACCGTGGAGCTAGCGGCGAATTCGGAGAGCTCTTCGCTGCACTGCGCCGCTCGCAAGCGGCTTCGTTCTTCGCCTTCTGCCGTCCGGCGAGAGCTGAACTCCAGCGGTCAGTTGCAGCTCTGCCCAACAGCGTGTTCTCAGTTCTGCGGGCAAGCACGCCCTCTTGCCTTGGCCCCGAGAGCAAAGCCCCGAGCGAGCACTCGACTCAGTGCAATGCACCCGGAAGGACGCTCTCGCTCGCCTTTCAAGGAGCGATTCCTAACAGCAGAAGCAGCAGAGGCACAAACTGCATGACGAGAAGGGACAACGTAGAACACGTCTCTGTCCTGGCGCATTTTCGTGTGCGAAACTTCCCTCCGGGTCTTCGGGCCTTGCGAAGCCCTGTGTACTGCGAGCGCTGCTACTCGCAGCTGAGAAGGACCGTGGAGCTAGCGGCGAATTCGGAGAGCTCTTCGCTGCACTGCGCCGCTCGCAAGCGGCTTCGTTCTTCGCCTTCTGCCGTCCGGCGAGAGCTGAACTCCAGCGGTCAGTTGCAGCTCTGCCCAACAGCGTGTTCTCAGTTCTGCGGGCAAGCACGCCCTCTTGCCTTGGCCCCGAGAGCAAAGTCCCGAGCGAGCACTCGACTCAGTGCAATGCACCCGGAAGGACGCTCTCGCTCGCCTTTCAAGGAGCGATTCCTAACAGCAGAAGCAGCAGAGGCACAAACTGCATGACGAGAAGGGACAACGTAGAACACGTCTCTGTCCTGGCACATTTTCGTGTGCGATACTTCCCTCCGGGTCTTCGGGCCTTGCGAAGCTCTGTGTACTGCGAGCGCTGCTACTCGCAGCTCAGAAGGACCGTGGAGCTAGCGGCGAATTCGGAGAGCTCTTCGCTGCACTGCGCCGCTCGCAAGCGGCTTCGTTCTTCGCCTTCTGCCGTCCGGCGAGAGCTGAACTCCAGCGGTCAGTTGCAGCTCTGCCCAACAGCGTGTTCTCAGTTCTGCGGGCAAGCACGCCCTCTTGCCTTGGCCCCGAGAGCAAAGCCCCGAGCGAGCACTCGACTCAGTGCAATGCACCCGGAAGGACGCTCTCGCTCGCCTTTCAAGGAGCGATTCCTAACAGCAGAAGCAGCAGAGGCACAAACTGCATGACGAGAAGGGACAACGTAGAACACGTCTCTGTCCTGGCACATTTTCGTGTGCGATACTTCCCTCCGGGTCTTCGGGCCTTGCGAAGCTCTGTGTACTGCGAGCGCTGCTACTCGCAGCTCAGAAGGACCGTGGAGCTAGCGGCGAATTCGGAGAGCTCTTCGCTGCACTGCGCCGCTCGCAAGCGGCTTCGTTCTTCGCCTTCTGCCGTCCGGCGAGAGCTGAACTCCAGCGGTCAGTTGCAGCTCTGCCCAACAGCGTGTTCTCAGTTCTGCGGGCAAGCACGCCCTCTTGCCTTGGCCCCGAGAGCAAAGTCCCGAGCGAGCACTCGACTCAGTGCAATGCACCCGGAAGGACGCTCTCGCTCGTCTTTCAAGGAGCGATTACCTACAGCAGAAGCAGCAGAGGCACAAACTGCATGACGAGAAGGGACAACGTAGAACACGTCTCTGTCCTGGCACATTTTCGTGTGCGAAACTTCCCTCCGGGTCTTCGGGCCTTGCGAAGCCCTGTGTACTGCGAGCGCTGCTACTCGCAGCTGAGAAGGACCGTGGAGCTAGCGGCGAATTCGGAGAGCTCTTCGCTGCACTGCGCCGCTCGCAAGCGGCTTCGTTCTTCGCCTTCTGCCGTCCGGCGAGAGCTGAACTCCAGCGGTCAGTTGCAGCTCTGCCCAACAGCGTGTTCTCAGTTCTGCGGGCAAGCACGCCCTCTTGCCTTGGCCCCGAGTGCAAAGTCCCGAGCGAGCACTCGACTCAGTGCAATGCACCCGGAAGGACGCTCTCGCTCGTCTTTCAAGGAGCGATTCCTAACAGCAGAAGCAGCAGAGGCACAAACTGCATGACGAGAAGGGACAACGTAGAACACGTCTCTGTCCTGGCACATTTTCGTGTGCGATACTTCCCTCCGGGTCTTCGGGCCTTGCGAAGCTCTGTGTACTGCGAGCGCTGCTACTCGCAGCTGAGAAGGACCGTGGAGCTAGCGGCGAATTCGGAGAGCTCTTCGCTGCACTGCGCCGCTCGCAAGCGGCTTCGTTCTTCGCCTTCTGCCGTCCGGCGAGAGCTGAACTCCAGCGGTCAGTTGCAGCTCTGCCCAACAGCGTGTTCTCAGTTCTGCGGGCAAGCACGCCCTCTTGCCTTGGCCCCGAGTGCAAAATCCCGAGCGAGCACTCGACTCAGTGCAATGCACCCGGAAGGACGCTCTCGCTCGTCTTTCAAGGAGCGATTCCTAACAGCAGTAGCAGCAGAGGCACAAACTGCATGACGAGAAGGGACAACGTAGAACACGTCTCTGTCCTGGCGCATTTTCGTGTGCGATACTTCCCTCCGGGTCTTCGGGCCTTGCGAAGCTCTGTTTACTGCGAGCGCTGCTACTCGCAGCTGAGAAGGACCGTGGAGCTAGCGGCGAATTCGGAGAGCTCTTCGCTGCACTGCGCCGCTCGCAAGCGGCTTCGTTCTTCGCCTTTTGCCGTCCGGCGAGAGCTGAACTCCAGCGGTCAGTTGCAGCTCTGCCCAACAGCGTGTTCTCAGTTCTGCGGGCAAGCACGCCCTCTTGCCTTGGCCCCGAGTGCAAAGACCCGAGCGAGCACTCGACTCAGTGCAATGCACCCGGAAGGACGCTCTCGCTCGTCTTTCAAGGAGCGATTACCTACAGCAGAAGCAGCAGAGGCACAAACTGCATGACGAGAAGGGACAACGTAGAACACGTCTCTGTCCTGGCACATTTTCGTGTGCGATACTTCCCTCCGGGTCTTCGGGCCTTGCGAAGCCCTGTGTACTGCGAGCGCTGCTACTCGCAGCTGAGAAGGACCGTGGAGCTAGCGGCGAATTCGGAGAGCTCTTCGCTGCACTGCGCCGCTCGCAAGCGGCTTCGTTCTTCGCCTTCTGCCGTCCGGCGAGAGCTGAACTCCAGCGGTCAGTTGCAGCTCTGCCCAACAGCGTGTTCTCAGTTCTGCGGGCAAGCACGCCCTCTTGCCTTGGCCCCGAGAGCAAAGTCCCGAGCGAGCACTCGACTCAGTGCAATGCACCCGGAAGGACGCTCTCGCTCGTCTTTCAAGGAGCGATTACCTACAGCAGAAGCAGCAGAGGCACAAACTGCATGACGAGAAGGGACAACGTAGAACACGTCTCTGTCCTGGCACATTTTCGTGTGCGAAACTTCCCTCCGGGTCTTCGGGCCTTGCGAAGCCCTGTGTACTGCGAGCGCTGCTACTCGCAGCTGAGAAGGACCGTGGAGCTAGCGGCGAATTCGGAGAGCTCTTCGCTGCACTGCGCCGCTCGCAAGCGGCTTCGTTCTTCGCCTTCTGCCGTCCGGCGAGAGCTGAACTCCAGCGGTCAGTTGCAGCTCTGCCCAACAGCGTGTTCTCAGTTCTGCGGGCAAGCACGCCCTCTTGCCTTGGCCCCGAGAGCAAAGTCCCGAGCGAGCACTCGACTCAGTGCAATGCACCCGGAAGGACGCTCTCGCTCGCCTTTCAAGGAGCGATTCCTAACAGCAGAAGCAGCAGAGGCACAAACTGCATGACGAGAAGGGACAACGTAGAACACGTCTCTGTCCTGGCACATTTTCGTGTGCGATACTTCCCTCCGGGTCTTCGGGCCTTGCGAAGCCCTGTGTACTGCGAGCGCTGCTACTCGCAGCTGAGAAGGACCGTGGAGCTAGCGGCGAATTCGGAGAGCTCTTCCTTGCACTGCGCCGCTCGCAAGCGGCTTCGTTCTTCGCCTTCTGCAGTCCGGCGAGAGCTGAACTCCAGCGGTCAGTTGCAGCTCTGCCCAACAGCGTGTTCTCAGTTCTGCGGGCAAGCACGCCCTCTTGCCTTGGCCCCGAGAGCAAAGCCCCGAGCGAGCACTCGACTCAGTGCAATGCACCCGGAAGGACGCTCTCGCTCGCCTTTCAAGGAGCGATTCCTAACAGCAGAAGCAGCAGAGGCACAAACTGCATGACGAGAAGGGACAACGTAGAACACGTCTCTGTCCTGGCACATTTTCGTGTGCGATACTTCCCTCCGGGTCTTCGGGCCTTGCGAAGCCCTGTGTACTGCGAGCGCTGCTACTCGCAGCTGAGAAGGACCGTGGAGCTAGCGGCGAATTCGGAGAGCTCTTCGCTGCACTGCGCCGCTCGCAAGCGGCTTCGTTCTTCGCCTTCTGCCGTCCGGCGAGAGCTGAACTCCAGCGGTCAGTTGCAGCTCTGCCCAACAGCGTGTTCTCAGTTCTGCGGGCAAGCACGCCCTCTTGCCTTGGCCCCGAGAGCAAAGCCCCGAGGGAGCACTCGACTCAGTGCAATGCACCCGGAAGGACGCTCTCGCTCGCCTTTCAAGGAGCGATTCCTAACAGCAGAAGCAGCAGAGGCACAAACTGCATGACGAGAAGGGACAACGTAGAACACGTCTCTGTCCTGGCACATTTTCGTGTGCGAAACTTCCCTCCGGGTCTTCGGGCCTTGCGAAGCCCTGTGTACTGCGAGCGCTGCTACTCGCAGCTGAGAAGGACCGTGGAGCTAGCGGCGAATTCGGAGAGCTCTTCGCTGCACTGCGCCGCTCGCAAGCGGCTTCGTTCTTCGCCTTCTGCCGTCCGGCGAGAGCTGAACTCCAGCGGTCAGTTGCAGCTCTGCCCAACAGCGTGTTCTCAGTTCTGCGGGCAAGCACGCCCTCTTGCCTTGGCCCCGAGAGCAAAGCCCCGAGCGAGCACTCGACTCAGTGCAATGCACCCGGAAGGACGCTCTCGCTCGCCTTTCAAGGAGCGATTCCTAACAGCAGAAGCAGCAGAGGCACAAACTGCATGACGAGAAGGGACAACGTAGAACACGTCTCTGTCCTGGCGCATTTTCGTGTGCGATACTTCCCTCCGGGTCTTCGGGCCTTGCGAAGCTCTGTGTACTGCGAGCGCTGCTACTCGCAGCTGAGAAGGACCGTGGAGCTAGCGGCGAATTCGGAGAGCTCTTCGCTGCACTGCGCCGCTCGCAAGCGGCTTCGTTCTTCGCCTTCTGCCGTCCGGCGAGAGCTGAACTCCAGCGGTCAGTTGCAGCTCTGCCCAACAGCGTGTTCTCAGTTCTGCGGGCAAGCACGCCCTCTTGCCTTGGCCCCGAGAGCAAAGCCCCGAGCGAGCACTCGACTCAGTGCAATGCACCCGGAAGGACGCTCTCGCTCGCCTTTCAAGGAGCGATTCCTAACAGCAGAAGCAGCAGAGGCACAAACTGCATGACGAGAAGGGACAACGTAGAACACGTCTCTGTCCTGGCGCATTTTCGTGTGCGATACTTCCCTCCGGGTCTTCGGGCCTTGCGAAGCCCTGTGTACTGCGAGCGCTGCTACTCGCAGCTGAGAAGGACCGTGGAGCTAGCGGCGAATTCGGAGAGCTCTTCGCTGCACTGCGCCGCTCGCAAGCGGCTTCGTTCTTCGCCTTCTGCCATCCGGCGAGAGCTGAACTCCAGCGGTCAGTTGCAGCTCTGCCCAACAGCGTGTTCTCAGTTCTGCGGGCAAGCACGCCCTCTTGCCTTGGCCCCGAGAGCAAAGCCCCGAGCGAGCACTCGACTCAGTGCAATGCACCCGGAAGGACGCTCTCGCTCGCCTTTCAAGGAGCGATTCCTAACAGCAGAAGCAGCAGAGGCACAAACTGCATGACGAGAAGGGACAACGTAGAACACGTCTCTGTCCTGGCACATTTTCGTGTGCGAAACTTCCCTCCGGGTCTTCGGGCCTTGCGAAGCCCTGTGTACTGCGAGCGCTGCTACTCGCAGCTGAGAAGGACCGTGGAGCTAGCGGCGAATTCGGAGAGCTCTTCGCTGCACTGCGCCGCTCGCAAGCGGCTTCGTTCTTCGCCTTCTGCCGTCCGGCGAGAGCTGAACTCCAGCGGTCAGTTGCAGCTCTGCCCAACAGCGTGTTCTCAGTTCTGCGGGCAAGCACGCCCTCTTGCCTTGGCCCCGAGAGCAAAGCCCCGAGCGAGCACTCGACTCAGTGCAATGCACCCGGAAGGACGCTCTCGCTCGCCTTTCAAGGAGCGATTCCTAACAGCAGAAGCAGCAGAGGCACAAACTGCATGACGAGAAGGGACAACGTAGAACACGTCTCTGTCCTGGCGCATTTTCGTGTGCGATACTTCCCTCCGGGTCTTCGGGCCTTGCGAAGCTCTGTGTACTGCGAGCGCTGCTACTCGCAGCTGAGAAGGACCGTGGAGCTAGCGGCGAATTCGGAGAGCTCTTCGCTGCACTGCGCCGCTCGCAAGCGGCTTCGTTCTTCGCCTTCTGCCGTCCGGCGAGAGCTGAACTCCAGCGGTCAGTTGCAGCTCTGCCCAACAGCGTGTTCTCAGTTCTGCGGGCAAGCACGCCCTCTTGCCTTGGCCCCGAGAGCAAAGCCCCGAGCGAGCACTCGACTCAGTGCAATGCACCCGGAAGGACGCTCTCGCTCGCCTTTCAAGGAGCGATTCCTAACAGCAGAAGCAGCAGAGGCACAAACTGCATGACGAGAAGGGACAACGTAGAACACGTCTCTGTCCTGGCGCATTTCCGTGTGCGAAACTTCCCTCCGGGTCTTCGGGCCTTGCGAAGCCCTGTGTACTGCGAGCGCTGCTACTCGCAGCTGAGAAGGACCGTGGAGCTAGCGGCGAATTCGGAGAGCTCTTCGCTGCACTGCGCCGCTCGCAAGCGGCTTCGTTCTTCGCCTTCTGCCGTCCGGCGAGAGCTGAACTCCAGCGGTCAGTTGCAGCTCTGCCCAACAGCGTGTTCTCAGTTCTGCGGGCAAGCACGCCCTCTTGCCTTGGCCCCGAGTGCAAAGTCCCGAGCGAGCACTCGACTCAGTGCAATGCACCCGGAAGGACGCTCTCGCTCGTCTTTCAAGGAGCGATTCCTAACAGCAGAAGCAGCAGAGGCACAAACTGCATGACGAGAAGGGACAACGTAGAACACGTCTCTGTCCTGGCGCATTTTCGTGTGCGAAACTTCCCTCCGGGTCATCGGGCCTTGCGAAGCCCTGTGTACTGCGAGCGCTGCTACTCGCAGCTGAGAAGGACCGTGGAGCTAGCGGCGAATTCGGAGAGCTCTTCGCTGCACTGCGCCGCTCGCAAGCGGCTTCGTTCTTCGCCTTCTGCCGTCCGGCGAGAGCTGAACTCCAGCGGTCAGTTGCAGCTCTGCCCAACAGCGTGTTCTCAGTTCTGCGGGCAAGCACGCCCTCTTGCCTTGGCCCCGAGAGCAAAGCCCCGAGCGAGCACTCGACTCAGTGCAATGCACCCGGAAGGACGCTCTCGCTCGCCTTTCAAGGAGCGATTCCTAACAGCAGAAGCAGCAGAGGCACAAACTGCATGACGAGAAGGGACAACGTAGAACACGTCTCTGTCCTGGCGCATTTTCGTGTGCGATACTTCCCTCCGGGTCTTCGGGCCTTGCGAAGCTCTGTGTACTGCGAGCGCTGCTACTCGCAGCTGAGAAGGACCGTGGAGCTAGCGGCGAATTCGGAGAGCTCTTCGCTGCACTGCGCCGCTCGCAAGCGGCTTCGTTCTTCGCCTTCTGCCGTCCGGCGAGAGCTGAACTCCAGCGGTCAGTTGCAGCTCTGCCCAACAGCGTGTTCTCAGTTCTGCGGGCAAGCACGCCCTCTTGCCTTGGCCCCGAGAGCAAAGTCCCGAGCGAGCACTCGACTCAGTGCAATGCACCCGGAAGGACGCTCTCGCTCGTCTTTCAAGGAGCGATTACCTACAGCAGAAGCAGCAGAGGCACAAACTGCATGACGAGAAGGGACAACGTAGAACACGTCTCTGTCCTGGCACATTTTCGTGTGCGAAACTTCCCTCCGGGTCTTCGGGCCTTGCGAAGCCCTGTGTACTGCGAGCGCTGCTACTCGCAGCTGAGAAGGACCGTGGAGCTAGCGGCGAATTCGGAGAGCTCTTCGCTGCACTGCGCCGCTCGCAAGCGGCTTCGTTCTTCGCCTTCTGCCGTCCGGCGAGAGCTGAACTCCAGCGGTCAGTTGCAGCTCTGCCCAACAGCGTGTTCTCAGTTCTGCGGGCAAGCACGCCCTCTTGCCTTGGCCCCGAGAGCAAAGCCCCGAGCGAGCACTCGACTCAGTGCAATGCACCCGGAAGGACGCTCTCGCTCGCCTTTCAAGGAGCGATTCCTAACAGCAGAAGCAGCAGAGGCACAAACTGCATGACGAGAAGGGACAACGTAGAACACGTCTCTGTCCTGGCGCATTTTCGTGTGCGATACTTCCCTCCGGGTCTTCGGGCCTTGCGAAGCTCTGTGTACTGCGAGCGCTGCTACTCGCAGCTGAGAAGGACCGTGGAGCTAGCGGCGAATTCGGAGAGCTCTTCGCTGCACTGCGCCGCTCGCAAGCGGCTTCGTTCTTCGCCTTCTGCCGTCCGGCGAGAGCTGAACTCCAGCGGTCAGTTGCAGCTCTGCCCAACAGCGTGTTCTCAGTTCTGCGGGCAAGCACGCCCTCTTGCCTTGGCCCCGAGAGCAAAGCCCCGAGCGAGCACTCGACTCAGTGCAATGCACCCGGAAGGACGCTCTCGCTCGCCTTTCAAGGAGCGATTCCTAACAGCAGAAGCAGCAGAGGCACAAACTGCATGACGAGAAGGGACAACGTAGAACACGTCTCTGTCCTGGCGCATTTTCGTGTGCGAAACTTCCCTCCGGGTCTTCGGGCCTTGCGAAGCCCTGTGTACTGCGAGCGCTGCTACTCGCAGCTGAGAAGGACCGTGGAGCTAGCGGCGAATTCGGAGAGCTCTTCGCTGCACTGCGCCGCTCGCAAGCGGCTTCGTTCTTCGCCTTCTGCCGTCCGGCGAGAGCTGAACTCCAGCGGTCAGTTGCAGCTCTGCCCAACAGCGTGTTCTCAGTTCTGCGGGCAAGCACGCCCTCTTGCCTTGGCCCCGAGAGCAAAGCCCCGAGCGAGCACTCGACTCAGTGCAATGCACCCGGAAGGACGCTCTCGCTCGCCTTTCAAGGAGCGATTCCTAACAGCAGAAGCAGCAGAGGCACAAACTGCATGACGAGAAGGGACAACGTAGAACACGTCTCTGTCCTGGCACATTTTCGTGTGCGAAACTTCCCTCCGGGTCTTCGGGCCTTGCGAAGCCCTGTGTACTGCGAGCGCTGCTACTCGCAGCTGAGAAGGACCGTGGAGCTAGCGGCGAATTCGGAGAGCTCTTCGCTGCACTGCGCCGCTCGCAAGCGGCTTCGTTCTTCGCCTTCTGCCGTCCGGCGAGAGCTGAACTCCAGCGGTCAGTTGCAGCTCTGCCCAACAGCGTGTTCTCAGTTCTGCGGGCAAGCACGCCCTCTTGCCTTGGCCCCGAGAGCAAAGCCCCGAGCGAGCACTCGACTCAGTGCAATGCACCCGGAAGGACGCTCTCGCTCGCCTTTCAAGGAGCGATTCCTAACAGCAGAAGCAGCAGAGGCACAAACTGCATGACGAGAAGGGACAACGTAGAACACGTCTCTGTCCTGGCGCATTTTCGTGTGCGATACTTCCCTCCGGGTCTTCGGGCCTTGCGAAGCTCTGTGTACTGCGAGCGCTGCTACTCGCAGCTGAGAAGGACCGTGGAGCTAGCGGCGAATTCGGAGAGCTCTTCGCTGCACTGCGCCGCTCGCAAGCGGCTTCGTTCTTCGCCTTCTGCCGTCCGGCGAGAGCTGAACTCCAGCGGTCAGTTGCAGCTCTGCCCAACAGCGTGTTCTCAGTTCTGCGGGCAAGCACGCCCTCTTGCCTTGGCCCCGAGAGCAAAGCCCCGAGCGAGCACTCGACTCAGTGCAATGCACCCGGAAGGACGCTCTCGCTCGCCTTTCAAGGAGCGATTCCTAACAGCAGAAGCAGCAGAGGCACAAACTGCATGACGAGAAGGGACAACGTAGAACACGTCTCTGTCCTGGCGCATTTTCGTGTGCGAAACTTCCCTCCGGGTCTTCGGGCCTTGCGAAGCCCTGTGTACTGCGAGCGCTGCTACTCGCAGCTGAGAAGGACCGTGGAGCTAGCGGCGAATTCGGAGAGCTCTTCGCTGCACTGCGCCGCTCGCAAGCGGCTTCGTTCTTCGCCTTCTGCCGTCCGGCGAGAGCTGAACTCCAGCGGTCAGTTGCAGCTCTGCCCAACAGCGTGTTCTCAGTTCTGCGGGCAAGCACGCCCTCTTGCCTTGGCCCCGAGTGCAAAGTCCCGAGCGAGCACTCGACTCAGTGCAATGCACCCGGAAGGACGCTCTCGCTCGTCTTTCAAGGAGCGATTCCTAACAGCAGAAGCAGCAGAGGCACAAACTGCATGACGAGAAGGGACAACGTAGAACACGTCTCTGTCCTGGCACATTTTCGTGTGCGAAACTTCCCTCCGGGTCATCGGGCCTTGCGAAGCCCTGTGTACTGCGAGCGCTGCTACTCGCAGCTGAGAAGGACCGTGGAGCTAGCGGCGAATTCGGAGAGCTCTTCGCTGCACTGCGCCGCTCGCAAGCGGCTTCGTTCTTCGCCTTCTGCCGTCCGGCGAGAGCTGAACTCCAGCGGTCAGTTGCAGCTCTGCCCAACAGCGTGTTCTCAGTTCTGCGGGCAAGCACGCCCTCTTGCCTTGGCCCCGAGAGCAAAGCCCCGAGCGAGCACTCGACTCAGTGCAATGCACCCGGAAGGACGCTCTCGCTCGCCTTTCAAGGAGCGATTCCTAACAGCAGAAGCAGCAGAGGCACAAACTGCATGACGAGAAGGGACAACGTAGAACACGTCTCTGTCCTGGCGCATTTTCGTGTGCGATACTTCCCTCCGGGTCTTCGGGCCTTGCGAAGCTCTGTGTACTGCGAGCGCTGCTACTCGCAGCTGAGAAGGACCGTGGAGCTAGCGGCGAATTCGGAGAGCTCTTCGCTGCACTGCGCCGCTCGCAAGCGGCTTCGTTCTTCGCCTTCTGCCGTCCGGCGAGAGCTGAACTCCAGCGGTCAGTTGCAGCTCTGCCCAACAGCGTGTTCTCAGTTCTGCGGGCAAGCACGCCCTCTTGCCTTGGCCCCGAGAGCAAAGTCCCGAGCGAGCACTCGACTCAGTGCAATGCACCCGGAAGGACGCTCTCGCTCGTCTTTCAAGGAGCGATTACCTACAGCAGAAGCAGCAGAGGCACAAACTGCATGACGAGAAGGGACAACGTAGAACACGTCTCTGTCCTGGCACATTTTCGTGTGCGAAACTTCCCTCCGGGTCTTCGGGCCTTGCGAAGCCCTGTGTACTGCGAGCGCTGCTACTCGCAGCTGAGAAGGACCGTGGAGCTAGCGGCGAATTCGGAGAGCTCTTCGCTGCACTGCGCCGCTCGCAAGCGGCTTCGTTCTTCGCCTTCTGCCGTCCGGCGAGAGCTGAACTCCAGCGGTCAGTTGCAGCTCTGCCCAACAGCGTGTTCTCAGTTCTGCGGGCAAGCACGCCCTCTTGCCTTGGCCCCGAGTGCAAAGTCCCGAGCGAGCACTCGACTCAGTGCAATGCACCCGGAAGGACGCTCTCGCTCGTCTTTCAAGGAGCGATTCCTAACAGCAGAAGCAGCAGAGGCACAAACTGCATGACGAGAAGGGACAACGTAGAACACGTCTCTGTCCTGGCACATTTTCGTGTGCGATACTTCCCTCCGGGTCTTCGGGCCTTGCGAAGCTCTGTGTACTGCGAGCGCTGCTACTCGCAGCTGAGAAGGACCGTGGAGCTAGCGGCGAATTCGGAGAGCTCTTCGCTGCACTGCGCCGCTCGCAAGCGGCTTCGTTCTTCGCCTTCTGCCGTCCGGCGAGAGCTGAACTCCAGCGGTCAGTTGCAGCTCTGCCCAACAGCGTGTTCTCAGTTCTGCGGGCAAGCACGCCCTCTTGCCTTGGCCCCGAGTGCAAAATCCCGAGCGAGCACTCGACTCAGTGCAATGCACCCGGAAGGACGCTCTCGCTCGTCTTTCAAGGAGCGATTCCTAACAGCAGTAGCAGCAGAGGCACAAACTGCATGACGAGAAGGGACAACGTAGAACACGTCTCTGTCCTGGCACATTTTCGTGTGCGATACTTCCCTCCGGGTCTTCGGGCCTTGCGAAGCTCTGTTTACTGCGAGCGCTGCTACTCGCAGCTGAGAAGGACCGTGGAGCTAGCGGCGAATTCGGAGAGCTCTTCGCTGCACTGCGCCGCTCGCAAGCGGCTTCGTTCTTCGCCTTTTGCCGTCCGGCGAGAGCTGAACTCCAGCGGTCAGTTGCAGCTCTGCCCAACAGCGTGTTCTCAGTTCTGCGGGCAAGCACGCCCTCTTGCCTTGGCCCCGAGTGCAAAGACCCGAGCGAGCACTCGACTCAGTGCAATGCACCCGGAAGGACGCTCTCGCTCGTCTTTCAAGGAGCGATTACCTACAGCAGAAGCAGCAGAGGCACAAACTGCATGACGAGAAGGGACAACGTAGAACACGTCTCTGTCCTGGCACATTTTCGTGTGCGATACTTCCCTCCGGGTCTTCGGGCCTTGCGAAGCCCTGTGTACTGCGAGCGCTGCTACTCGCAGCTGAGAAGGACCGTGGAGCTAGCGGCGAATTCGGAGAGCTCTTCGCTGCACTGCGCCGCTCGCAAGCGGCTTCGTTCTTCGCCTTCTGCCGTCCGGCGAGAGCTGAACTCCAGCGGTCAGTTGCAGCTCTGCCCAACAGCGTGTTCTCAGTTCTGCGGGCAAGCACGCCCTCTTGCCTTGGCCCCGAGAGCAAAGCCCCGAGCGAGCACTCGACTCAGTGCAATGCACCCGGAAGGACGCTCTCGCTCGCCTTTCAAGGAGCGATTCCTAACAGCAGAAGCAGCAGAGGCACAAACTGCATGACGAGAAGGGACAACGTAGAACACGTCTCTGTCCTGGCACATTTTCGTGTGCGATACTTCCCTCCGGGTCTTCGGGCCTTGCGAAGCCCTGTGTACTGCGAGCGCTGCTACTCGCAGCTGAGAAGGACCGTGGAGCTAGCGGCGAATTCGGAGAGCTCTTCCTTGCACTGCGCCGCTCGCAAGCGGCTTCGTTCTTCGCCTTCTGCCGTCCGGCGAGAGCTGAACTCCAGCGGTCAGTTGCAGCTCTGCCCAACAGCGTGTTCTCAGTTCTGCGGGCAAGCACGCCCTCTTGCCTTGGCCCCGAGAGCAAAGCCCCGAGCGAGCACTCGACTCAGTGCAATGCACCCGGAAGGACGCTCTCGCTCGCCTTTCAAGGAGCGATTCCTAACAGCAGAAGCAGCAGAGGCACAAACTGCATGACGAGAAGGGACAACGTAGAACACGTCTCTGTCCTGGCACATTTTCGTGTGCGATACTTCCCTCCGGGTCTTCGGGCCTTGCGAAGCCCTGTGTACTGCGAGCGCTGCTACTCGCAGCTGAGAAGGACCGTGGAGCTAGCGGCGAATTCGGAGAGCTCTTCGCTGCACTGCGCCGCTCGCAAGCGGCTTCGTTCTTCGCCTTCTGCCGTCCGGCGAGAGCTGAACTCCAGCGGTCAGTTGCAGCTCTGCCCAACAGCGTGTTCTCAGTTCTGCGGGCAAGCACGCCCTCTTGCCTTGGCCCCGAGAGCAAAGCCCCGAGGGAGCACTCGACTCAGTGCAATGCACCCGGAAGGACGCTCTCGCTCGCCTTTCAAGGAGCGATTCCTAACAGCAGAAGCAGCAGAGGCACAAACTGCATGACGAGAAGGGACAACGTAGAACACGTCTCTGTCCTGGCACATTTTCGTGTGCGAAACTTCCCTCCGGGTCTTCGGGCCTTGCGAAGCCCTGTGTACTGCGAGCGCTGCTACTCGCAGCTGAGAAGGACCGTGGAGCTAGCGGCGAATTCGGAGAGCTCTTCGCTGCACTGCGCCGCTCGCAAGCGGCTTCGTTCTTCGCCTTCTGCCGTCCGGCGAGAGCTGAACTCCAGCGGTCAGTTGCAGCTCTGCCCAACAGCGTGTTCTCAGTTCTGCGGGCAAGCACGCCCTCTTGCCTTGGCCCCGAGAGCAAAGCCCCGAGCGAGCACTCGACTCAGTGCAATGCACCCGGAAGGACGCTCTCGCTCGCCTTTCAAGGAGCGATTCCTAACAGCAGAAGCAGCAGAGGCACAAACTGCATGACGAGAAGGGACAACGTAGAACACGTCTCTGTCCTGGCGCATTTTCGTGTGCGATACTTCCCTCCGGGTCTTCGGGCCTTGCGAAGCTCTGTGTACTGCGAGCGCTGCTACTCGCAGCTGAGAAGGACCGTGGAGCTAGCGGCGAATTCGGAGAGCTCTTCGCTGCACTGCGCCGCTCGCAAGCGGCTTCGTTCTTCGCCTTCTGCCGTCCGGCGAGAGCTGAACTCCAGCGGTCAGTTGCAGCTCTGCCCAACAGCGTGTTCTCAGTTCTGCGGGCAAGCACGCCCTCTTGCCTTGGCCCCGAGAGCAAAGCCCCGAGCGAGCACTCGACTCAGTGCAATGCACCCGGAAGGACGCTCTCGCTCGCCTTTCAAGGAGCGATTCCTAACAGCAGAAGCAGCAGAGGCACAAACTGCATGACGAGAAGGGACAACGTAGAACACGTCTCTGTCCTGGCACATTTTCGTGTGCGATACTTCCCTCCGGGTCTTCGGGCCTTGCGAAGCCCTGTGTACTGCGAGCGCTGCTACTCGCAGCTGAGAAGGACCGTGGAGCTAGCGGCGAATTCGGAGAGCTCTTCGCTGCACTGCGCCGCTCGCAAGCGGCTTCGTTCTTCGCCTTCTGCCGTCCGGCGAGAGCTGAACTCCAGCGGTCAGTTGCAGCTCTGCCCAACAGCGTGTTCTCAGTTCTGCGGGCAAGCACGCCCTCTTGCCTTGGCCCCGAGTGCAAAGCCCCGAGCGAGCACTCGACTCAGTGCAATGCACCCGGAAGGACGCTCTCGCTCGCCTTTCAAGGAGCGATTCCTAACAGCAGAAGCAGCAGAGGCACAAACTGCATGACGAGAAGGGACAACGTAGAACACGTCTCTGTCCTGGCACATTTTCGTGTGCGAAACTTCCCTCCGGGTCTTCGGGCCTTGCGAAGCCCTGTGTACTGCGAGCGCTGCTACTCGCAGCTGAGAAGGACCGTGGAGCTAGCGGCGAATTCGGAGAGCTCTTCGCTGCACTGCGCCGCTCGCAAGCGGCTTCGTTCTTCGCCTTCTGCCGTCCGGCGAGAGCTGAACTCCAGCGGTCAGTTGCAGCTCTGCCCAACAGCGTGTTCTCAGTTCTGCGGGCAAGCACGCCCTCTTGCCTTGGCCCCGAGAGCAAAGCCCCGAGCGAGCACTCGACTCAGTGCAATGCACCCGGAAGGACGCTCTCGCTCGCCTTTCAAGGAGCGATTCCTAACAGCAGAAGCAGCAGAGGCACAAACTGCATGACGAGAAGGGACAACGTAGAACACGTCTCTGTCCTGGCGCATTTTCGTGTGCGATACTTCCCTCCGGGTCTTCGGGCCTTGCGAAGCTCTGTGTACTGCGAGCGCTGCTACTCGCAGCTGAGAAGGACCGTGGAGCTAGCGGCGAATTCGGAGAGCTCTTCGCTGCACTGCGCCGCTCGCAAGCGGCTTCGTTCTTCGCCTTCTGCCGTCCGGCGAGAGCTGAACTCCAGCGGTCAGTTGCAGCTCTGCCCAACAGCGTGTTCTCAGTTCTGCGGGCAAGCACGCCCTCTTGCCTTGGCCCCGAGTGCAAAGCCCCGAGCGAGCACTCGACTCAGTGCAATGCACCCGGAAGGACGCTCTCGCTCGCCTTTCAAGGAGCGATTCCTAACAGCAGAAGCAGCAGAGGCACAAACTGCATGACGAGAAGGGACAACGTAGAACACGTCTCTGTCCTGGCGCATTTTCGTGTGCGAAACTTCCCTCCGGGTCTTCGGGCCTTGCGAAGCCCTGTGTACTGCGAGCGCTGCTACTCGCAGCTGAGAAGGACCGTGGAGCTAGCGGCGAATTCGGAGAGCTCTTCGCTGCACTGCGCCGCTCGCAAGCGGCTTCGTTCTTCGCCTTCTGCCGTCCGGCGAGAGCTGAACTCCAGCGGTCAGTTGCAGCTCTGCCCAACAGCGTGTTCTCAGTTCTGCGGGCAAGCACGCCCTCTTGCCTTGGCCCCGAGAGCAAAGCCCCGAGCGAGCACTCGACTCAGTGCAATGCACCCGGAAGGACGCTCTCGCTCGTCTTTCAAGGAGCGATTCCTAACAGCAGAAGCAGCAGAGGCACAAACTGCATGACGAGAAGGGACAACGTAGAACACGTCTCTGTCCTGGCGCATTTTCGTGTGCGATACTTCCCTCCGGGTCTTCGGGCCTTGCGAAGCCCTGTGTACTGCGAGCGCTGCTACTCGCAGCTGAGAAGGACCGTGGAGCTAGCGGCGAATTCGGAGAGCTCTTCGCTGCACTGCGCCGCTCGCAAGCGGCTTCGTTCTTCGCCTTCTGCCGTCCGGCGAGAGCTGAACTCCAGCGGTCAGTTGCAGCTCTGCCCAACAGCGTGTTCTCAGTTCTGCGGGCAAGCACGCCCTCTTGCCTTGGCCCCGAGAGCAAAGCCCCGAGCGAGCACTCGACTCAGTGCAATGCACCCGGAAGGACGCTCTCGCTCGCCTTTCAAGGAGCGATTCCTAACAGCAGAAGCAGCAGAGGCACAAACTGCATGACGAGAAGGGACAACGTAGAACACGTCTCTGTCCTGGCGCATTTTCGTGTGCGATACTTCCCTCCGGGTCTTCGGGCCTTGCGAAGCCCTGTGTACTGCGAGCGCTGCTACTCGCAGCTGAGAAGGACCGTGGAGCTAGCGGCGAATTCGGAGAGCTCTTCGCTGCACTGCGCCGCTCGCAAGCGGCTTCGTTCTTCGCCTTCTGCCGTCCGGCGAGAGCTGAACTCCAGCGGTCAGTTGCAGCTCTGCCCAACAGCGTGTTCTCAGTTCTGCGGGCAAGCACGCCCTCTTGCCTTGGCCCCGAGAGCAAAGTCCCGAGCGAGCACTCGACTCAGTGCAATGCACCCGGAAGGACGCTCTCGCTCGTCTTTCAAGGAGCGATTCCTAACAGCAGAAGCAGCAGAGGCACAAACTGCATGACGAGAAGGGACAACGTAGAACACGTCTCTGTCCTGGCGCATTTTCGTGTGCGATACTTCCCTCCGGGTCTTCGGGCCTTGCGAAGCTCTGTGTACTGCGAGCGCTGCTACTCGCAGCTGAGAAGGACCGTGGAGCTAGCGGCGAATTCGGAGAGCTCTTCGCTGCACTGCGCCGCTCGCAAGCGGCTTCGTTCTTCGCCTTCTGCCGTCCGGCGAGAGCTGAACTCCAGCGGTCAGTTGCAGCTCTGCCCAACAGCGTGTTCTCAGTTCTGCGGGCAAGCACGCCCTCTTGCCTTGGCCCCGAGAGCAAAGTCCCGAGCGAGCACTCGACTCAGTGCAATGCACCCGGAAGGACGCTCTCGCTCGTCTTTCAAGGAGCGATTCCTAAGAGCAGAAGCAGCAGAGGCACAAACTGCATGACGAGAAGGGACAACGTAGAACACGTCTCTGTCCTGGCGCATTTTCGTGTGCGATACTTCCCTCCGGGTCTTCGGGCCTTGCGAAGCTCTGTGTACTGCGAGCGCTGCTACTCGCAGCTGAGAAGGACCGTGGAGCTAGCGGCGAATTCGGAGAGCTCTTCGCTGCACTGCGCCGCTCGCAAGCGGCTTCGTTCTTCGCCTTCTGCCGTCCGGCGAGAGCTGAACTCCAGCGGTCAGTTGCAGCTCTGCCCAACAGCGTGTTCTCAGTTCTGCGGGCAAGCACGCCCTCTTGCCTTGGCCCCGAGTGCAAAGTCCCGAGCGAGCACTCGACTCAGTGCAATGCACCCGGAAGGACGCTCTCGCTCGTCTTTCAAGGAGCGATTACCTACAGCAGAAGCAGCAGAGGCACAAACTGCATGACGAGAAGGGACAACGTAGAACACGTCTCTGTCCTGGCGCATTTTCGTGTGCGATACTTCCCTCCGGGTCTTCGGGCCTTGCGAAGCTCTGTGTACTGCGAGCGCTGCTACTCGCAGCTGAGAAGGACCGTGGAGCTAGCGGCGAATTCGGAGAGCTCTTCGCTGCACTGCGCCGCTCGCAAGCGGCTTCGTTCTTCGCCTTCTGCCGTCCGGCGAGAGCTGAACTCCAGCGGTCAGTTGCAGCTCTGCCCAACAGCGTGTTCTCAGTTCTGCGGGCAAGCACGCCCTCTTGCCTTGGCCCCGAGAGCAAAGTCCCGAGCGAGCACTCGACTCAGTGCAATGCACCCGGAAGGACGCTCTCGCTCGTCTTTCAAGGAGCGATTCCTAACAGCAGAAGCAGCAGAGGCACAAACTGCATGACGAGAAGGGACAACGTAGAACACGTCTCTGTCCTGGCGCATTTTCGTGTGCGATACTTCCCTCCGGGTCTTCGGGCCTTGCGAAGCTCTGTGTACTGCGAGCGCTGCTACTCGCAGCTGAGAAGGACCGTGGAGCTAGCGGCGAATTCGGAGAGCTCTTCGCTGCACTGCGCCGCTCGCAAGCGGCTTCGTTCTTCGCCTTCTGCCGTCCGGCGAGAGCTGAACTCCAGCGGTCAGTTGCAGCTCTGCCCAACAGCGTGTTCTCAGTTCTGCGGGCAAGCACGCCCTCTTGCCTTGGCCCCGAGTGCAAAGTCCCGAGCGAGCACTCGACTCAGTGCAATGCACCCGGAAGGACGCTCTCGCTCGTCTTTCAAGGAGCGATTACCTACAGCAGAAGCAGCAGAGGCACAAACTGCATGACGAGAAGGGACAACGTAGAACACGTCTCTGTCCTGGCGCATTTTCGTGTGCGATACTTCCCTCCGGGTCTTCGGGCCTTGCGAAGCTCTGTGTACTGCGAGCGCTGCTACTCGCAGCTGAGAAGGACCGTGGAGCTAGCTGCGAATTCGGAGAGCTCTTCGCTGCACTGCGCCGCTCGCAAGCGGCTTCGTTCTTCGCCTTCTGCCGTCCGGCGAGAGCTGAACTCCAGCGGTCAGTTGCAGCTCTGCCCAACAGCGTGTTCTCAGTTCTGCGGGCAAGCACGCCCTCTTGCCTTGGCCCCGAGTGCAAAGTCCCGAGCGAGCACTCGACTCAGTGCAATGCACCCGGAAGGACGCTCTCGCTCGTCTTTCAAGGAGCGATTACCTACAGCAGAAGCAGCAGAGGCACAAACTGCATGACGAGAAGGGACAACGTAGAACACGTCTCTGTCCTGGCGCATTTTCGTGTGCGATACTTCCCTCCGGGTCTTCGGGCCTTGCGAAGCTCTGTGTACTGCGAGCGCTGCTACTCGCAGCTGAGAAGGACCGTGGAGCTAGCTGCGAATTCGGAGAGCTCTTCGCTGCACTGCGCCGCTCGCAAGCGGCTTCGTTCTTCGCCTTCTGCCGTCCGGCGAGAGCTGAACTCCAGCGGTCAGTTGCAGCTCTGCCCAACAGCGTGTTCTCAGTTCTGCGGGCAAGCACGCCCTCTTGCCTTGGCCCCGAGTGCAAAGTCCCGAGCGAGCACTCGACTCAGTGCAATGCACCCGGAAGGACGCTCTCGCTCGTCTTTCAAGGAGCGATTACCTACAGCAGAAGCAGCAGAGGCACAAACTGCATGACGAGAAGGGACAACGTAGAACACGTCTCTGTCCTGGCGCATTTTCGTGTGCGATACTTCCCTCCGGGTCTTCGGGCCTTGCGAAGCTCTGTGTACTGCGAGCGCTGCTACTCGCAGCTGAGAAGGACCGTGGAGCTAGCGGCGAATTCGGAGAGCTCTTCGCTGCACTGCGCCGCTCGCAAGCGGCTTCGTTCTTCGCCTTCTGCCGTCCGGCGAGAGCTGAACTCCAGCGGTCAGTTGCAGCTCTGCCCAACAGCGTGTTCTCAGTTCTGCGGGCAAGCACGCCCTCTTGCCTTGGCCCCGAGAGCAAAGTCCCGAGCGAGCACTCGACTCAGTGCAATGCACCCGGAAGGACGCTCTCGCTCGCCTTTCAAGGAGCGATTCCTAACAGCAGAAGCAGCAGAGGCACAAACTGCATGACGAGAAGGGACAACGTAGAACACGTCTCTGTCCTGGCGCATTTTCGTGTGCGATACTTCCCTCCGGGTCTTCGGGCCTTGCGAAGCTCTGTGTACTGCGAGCGCTGCTACTCGCAGCTGAGAAGGACCGTGGAGCTAGCGGCGAATTCGGAGAGCTCTTCGCTGCACTGCGCCGCTCGCAAGCGGCTTCGTTCTTCGCCTTCTGCCGTCCGGCGAGAGCTGAACTCCAGCGGTCAGTTGCAGCTCTGCCCAACAGCGTGTTCTCAGTTCTGCGGGCAAGCACGCCCTCTTGCCTTGGCCCCGAGAGCAAAGTCCCGAGCGAGCACTCGACTCAGTGCAATGCACCCGGAAGGACGCTCTCGCTCGTCTTTCAAGGAGCGATTCCTAACAGCAGAAGCAGCAGAGGCACAAACTGCATGACGAGAAGGGACAACGTAGAACACGTCTCTGTCCTGGCGCATTTTCGTGTGCGATACTTCCCTCCGGGTCTTCGGGCCTTGCGAAGCCCTGTGTACTGCGAGCGCTGCTACTCGCAGCTGAGAAGGACCGTGGAGCTAGCGGCGAATTCGGAGAGCTCTTCGCTGCACTGCGCCGCTCGCAAGCGGCTTCGTTCTTCGCCTTCTGCCGTCCGGCGAGAGCTGAACTCCAGCGGTCAGTTGCAGCTCTGCCCAACAGCGTGTTCTCAGTTCTGCGGGCAAGCACGCCCTCTTGCCTTGGCCCCGAGTGCAAAGTCCCGAGCGAGCACTCGACTCAGTGCAATGCACCCGGAAGGACGCTCTCGCTCGTCTTTCAAGGAGCGATTACTTACAGCAGAAGCAGCAGAGGCACAAACTGCATGACGAGAAGGGACAACGTAGAACACGTCTCTGTCCTGGCGCATTTTCGTGTGCGATACTTCCCTCCGGGTCTTCGGGCCTTGCGAAGCCCTGTGTACTGCAAGCGCTGCTACTCGCAGCTGAGAAGGACCGTGGAGCTAGCGGCGAATTCGGAGAGCTCTTCGCTGCACTGCGCCGCTCGCAAGCGGCTTCGTTCTTCGCCTTCTGCCGTCCGGCGAGAGCTGAACTCCAGCGGTCAGTTTCAGCTCTGCCCAACAGCGTGTTCTCAGTTCTGCGGGCAAGCACGCCCTCTTGCCTTGGCCCCGAGAGCAAAGTCCCGAGCGAGCACTCGACTCAGTGCAATGCACCCGGAAGGACGCTCTCGCTCGTCTTTCAAGGAGCGATTCCTAACAGCAGAAGCAGCAGAGGCACAAACTGCATGACGAGAAGGGACAACGTAGAACACGTCTCTGTCCTGGCGCATTTTCGTGTGCGATACTTCCCTCCGGGTCTTCGGGCCTTGCGAAGCTCTGTGTACTGCGAGCGCTGCTACTCGCAGCTGAGAAGGACCGTGGAGCTAGCGGCGAATTCGGAGAGCTCTTCGCTGCACTGCGCCGCTCGCAAGCGGCTTCGTTCTTCGCCTTCTGCCGTCCGGCGAGAGCTGAACTCCAGCGGTCAGTTGCAGCTCTGCCCAACAGCGTGTTCTCAGTTCTGCGGGCAAGCACGCCCTCTTGCCTTGGCCCCGAGAGCAAAGTCCCGAGCGAGCACTCGACTCAGTGCAATGCACCCGGAAGGACGCTCTCGCTCGTCTTTCAAGGAGCGATTACCTACAGCAGAAGCAGCAGAGGCACAAACTGCATGACGAGAAGGGACAACGTAGAACACGTCTCTGTCCTGGCGCATTTTCGTGTGCGATACTTCCCTCCGGGTCTTCGGGCCTTGCGAAGCTCTGTGTACTGCGAGTGCTGCTACTCGCAGCTGGGAAGGGCTGTGGAGCTAGCGGCGAATTCGGAGAGCTCTTCGCTGCACTGCGCCGCTCGCAAGCGGCTTCGTTCTTCGCCTTCTGCCGTCCGGCGAGAGCTGAACTCCAGCGGTCAGTTGCAGCTCTGCCCAACAGCGTGTTCTCAGTTCTGCGGGCAAGCACGCCCTCTTGCCTTGGCCCCGAGAGCAAAGCCCCGAGCGAGCACTCGACTCAGTGCAATGCACCCGGAAGGACGCTCTCGCTCGCCTTTCAAGGAGCGATTCCTAACAGCAGAAGCAGCAGAGGCACAAACTGCATGACGAGAAGGGACAACGTAGAACACGTCTCTGTCCTGGCACATTTTCGTGTGCGAAACTTCCCTCCGGGTCTTCGGGCCTTGCGAAGCCCTGTGTACTGCGAGCGCTGCTACTCGCAGCTGAGAAGGACCGTGGAGCTAGCGGCGAATTCGGAGAGCTCTTCGCTGCACTGCGCCGCTCGCAAGCGGCTTCGTTCTTCGCCTTCTGCCGTCCGGCGAGAGCTGAACTCCAGCGGTCAGTTGCAGCTCTGCCCAACAGCGTGTTCTCAGTTCTGCGGGCAAGCACGCCCTCTTGCCTTGGCCCCGAGAGCAAAGTCCCGAGCGAGCACTCGACTCAGTGCAATGCACCCGGAAGGACGCTCTCGCTCGCCTTTCAAGGAGCGATTCCTAACAGCAGAAGCAGCAGAGGCACAAACTGCATGACGAGAAGGGACAACGTAGAACACGTCTCTGTCCTGGCGCATTTTCGTGTGCGATACTTCCCTCCGGGTCTTCGGGCCTTGCGAAGCTCTGTGTACTGCGAGCGCTGCTACTCGCAGCTGAGAAGGACCGTGGAGCTAGCGGCGAATTCGGAGAGCTCTTCGCTGCACTGCGCCGCTCGCAAGCGGCTTCGTTCTTCGCCTTCTGCCGTCCGGCGAGAGCTGAACTCCAGCGGTCAGTTGCAGCTCTGCCCAACAGCGTGTTCTCAGTTCTGCGGGCAAGCACGCCCTCTTGCCTTGGCCCCGAGAGCAAAGCCCCGAGCGAGCACTCGACTCAGTGCAATGCACCCGGAAGGACGCTCTCGCTCGCCTTTCAAGGAGCGATTCCTAACAGCAGAAGCAGCAGAGGCACAAACTGCATGACGAGAAGGGACAACGTAGAACACGTCTCTGTCCTGGCGCATTTTCGTGTGCGAAACTTCCCTCCGGGTCTTCGGGCCTTGCGAAGCCCTGTGTACTGCGAGCGCTGCTACTCGCAGCTGAGAAGGACCGTGGAGCTAGCGGCGAATTCGGAGAGCTCTTCGCTGCACTGCGCCGCTCGCAAGCGGCTTCGTTCTTCGCCTTCTGCCGTCCGGCGAGAGCTGAACTCCAGCGGTCAGTTGCAGCTCTGCCCAACAGCGTGTTCTCAGTTCTGCGGGCAAGCACGCCCTCTTGCCTTGGCCCCGAGAGCAAAGTCCCGAGCGAGCACTCGACTCAGTGCAATGCACCCGGAAGGACGCTCTCGCTCGCCTTTCAAGGAGCGATTCCTAACAGCAGAAGCAGCAGAGGCACAAACTGCATGACGAGAAGGGACAACGTAGAACACGTCTCTGTCCTGGCACATTTTCGTGTGCGATACTTCCCTCCGGGTCTTCGGGCCTTGCGAAGCTCTGTGTACTGCGAGCGCTGCTACTCGCAGCTGAGAAGGACCGTGGAGCTAGCGGCGAATTCGGAGAGCTCTTCGCTGCACTGCGCCGCTCGCAAGCGGCTTCGTTCTTCGCCTTCTGCCGTCCGGCGAGAGCTGAACTCCAGCGGTCAGTTGCAGCTCTGCCCAACAGCGTGTTCTCAGTTCTGCGGGCAAGCACGCCCTCTTGCCTTGGCCCCGAGAGCAAAGCCCCGAGCGAGCACTCGACTCAGTGCAATGCACCCGGAAGGACGCTCTCGCTCGCCTTTCAAGGAGCGATTCCTAACAGCAGAAGCAGCAGAGGCACAAACTGCATGACGAGAAGGGACAACGTAGAACACGTCTCTGTCCTGGCACATTTCCGTGTGCCATACTTCCCTCCGGGTCTTCGGGCCTTGCGAAGCTCTGTGTACTGCGAGCGCTGCTACTCGCAGCTGAGAAGGACCGTGGAGCTAGCGGCGAATTCGGAGAGCTCTTCGCTGCACTGCGCCGCTCGCAAGCGGCTTCGTTCTTCGCCTTCTGCCGTCCGGCGAGAGCTGAACTCCAGCGGTCAGTTGCAGCTCTGCCCAACAGCGTGTTCTCAGTTCTGCGGGCAAGCACGCCCTCTTGCCTTGGCCCCGAGAGCAAAGTCCCGAGCGAGCACTCGACTCAGTGCAATGCACCCAGAAGGACGCTCTCGCTCGCCTTTCAAGGAGCGATTCCTAACAGCAGAAGCAGCAGAGGCACAAACTGCATGACGAGAAGGGACAACGTAGAACACGTCTCTGTCCTGGCACATTTTCGTGTGCGAAACTTCCCTCCGGGTCTTCGGGCCTTGCGAAGCCCTGTGTACTGCGAGCGCTGCTACTCGCAGCTGGGAAGGACCGTGGAGCTAGCGGCGAATTCGGAGAGCTCTTCGCTGCACTGCGCCGCTCGCAAGCGGCTTCGTTCTTCGCCTTCTGCCGTCCGGCGAGAGCTGAACTCCAGCGGTCAGTTTCAGCTCTGCCCAACAGCGTGTTCTCAGTTCTGCGGGCAAGCACGCCCTCTTGCCTTGGCCCCGAGAGCAAAGTCCCGAGCGAGCACTCGACTCAGTGCAATGCACCCAGAAGGACGCTCTCGCTCGCCTTTCAAGGAGCGATTCCTAACAGCAGAAGCAGCAGAGGCACAAACTGCATGACGAGAAGGGACAACGTAGAACACGTCTCTGTCCTGGCGCATTTTCGTGTGCGATACTTCCCTCCGGGTCTTCGGGCCTTGCGAAGCTCTGTGTACTGCGAGCGCTGCTACTCGCAGCTGAGAAGGACCGTGGAGCTAGCGGCGAATTCGGAGAGCTCTTCGCTGCACTGCGCCGCTCGCAAGCGGCTTCGTTCTTCGCCTTCTGCCGTCCGGCGAGAGCTGAACTCCAGCGGTCAGTTGCAGCTCTGCCCAACAGCGTGTTCTCAGTTCTGCGGGCAAGCACGCCCTCTTGCCTTGGCCCCGAGAGCAAAGTCCCGAGCGAGCACTCGACTCAGTGCAATGCACCCGGAAGGACGCTCTCGCTCGTCTTTCAAGGAGCGATTCCTAACAGCAGAAGCAGCAGAGGCACAAACTGCATGACGAGAAGGGACAACGTAGAACACGTCTCTGTCCTGGCGCATTTTCGTGTGCGATACTTCCCTCCGGGTCTTCGGGCCTTGCGAAGCCCTGTGTACTGCGAGCGCTGCTACTCGCAGCTGAGAAGGACCGTGGAGCTAGCTGCGAATTCGGAGAGCTCTTCGCTGCACTGCGCCGCTCGCAAGCGGCTTCGTTCTTCGCCTTCTGCCGTCCGGCGAGAGCTGAACTCCAGCGGTCAGTTGCAGCTCTGCCCAACAGCGTGTTCTCAGTTCTGCGGGCAAGCACGCCCTCTTGCCTTGGCCCCGAGTGCAAAGTCCCGAGCGAGCACTCGACTCAGTGCAATGCACCCGGAAGGACGCTCTCGCTCGTCTTTCAAGGAGCGATTACTTACAGCAGAAGCAGCAGAGGCACAAACTGCATGACGAGAAGGGACAACGTAGAACACGTCTCTGTCCTGGCGCATTTTCGTGTGCGATACTTCCCTCCGGGTCTTCGGGCCTTGCGAAGCCCTGTGTACTGCGAGCGCTGCTACTCGCAGCTGAGAAGGACCGTGGAGCTAGCGGCGAATTCGGAGAGCTCTTCGCTGCACTGCGCCGCTCGCAAGCGGCTTCGTTCTTCGCCTTCTGCCGTCCGGCGAGAGCTGAACTCCAGCGGTCAGTTTCAGCTCTGCCCAACAGCGTGTTCTCAGTTCTGCGGGCAAGCACGCCCTCTTGCCTTGGCCCCGAGAGCAAAGTCCCGAGCGAGCACTCGACTCAGTGCAATGCACCCGGAAGGACGCTCTCGCTCGTCTTTCAAGGAGCGATTCCTAACAGCAGAAGCAGCAGAGGCACAAACTGCATGACGAGAAGGGACAACGTAGAACACGTCTCTGTCCTGGCGCATTTTCGTGTGCGATACTTCCCTCCGGGTCTTCGGGCCTTGCGAAGCCCTGTGTACTGCGAGCGCTGCTACTCGCAGCTGAGAAGGACCGTGGAGCTAGCGGCGAATTCGGAGAGCTCTTCGCTGCACTGCGCCGCTCGCAAGCGGCTTCGTTCTTCGCCTTCTGCCGTCCGGCGAGAGCTGAACTCCAGCGGTCAGTTGCAGCTCTGCCCAACAGCGTGTTCTCAGTTCTGCGGGCAAGCACGCCCTCTTGCCTTGGCCCCGAGTGCAAAGTCCCGAGCGAGCACTCGACTCAGTGCAATGCACCCGGAAGGACGCTCTCGCTCGTCTTTCAAGGAGCGATTACCTACAGCAGAAGCAGCAGAGGCACAAACTGCATGACGAGAAGGGACAACGTAGAACACGTCTCTGTCCTGGTACATTTTCCTGTGCGAAACTTCCCTCCGGGTCTTCGGTCCTTGCGAAGCTCTATGTACTGTGAGCGCTGCTACTTGCAGCTGAGAAAGACCGTGGAGCTAGCGGCGAATTCGGAGAGCGCTGAGCACGTAGTCAAGAAGCGAGACGTGGCCCTGCAACGCGGTGCTAATAGCAGCTTCCTCGCGGCCGGGGCGAGCTCCGGCCACAAGACATTCTCGTCCTGGCAACGGATCTCTGTGAAGGGCGTAGGCGAAAAGCTTTCGTTTTCCATTCGAACTGCGAGAGAGGCAGACTGTTGCACGGAGCTCTGAGAACAAAGGTGCACGCCCTAGGCGGGCTTGGGCAGAAGCAGCGTTCTCTAGCTCTTGGCTGCCGGCGCACTTGTGGTTGTGTGGCGCCCTTGCAGCGGCTTCTGGCCGCCGGCAAGTGAAAGCGGCTCCACGCTTGGGCGAGGGCGGTGAACGAAGCGGCACTAGTCCCGTGCTTGTGTGCACCACGTTACAGGCTACTAGGAGAGGAAGGTGGTTGACTCTCGCTTGCCTTCCCAAGTGCCCTTAGCAGTCGGAAGGAGCAAGCTGAAGCACTGCTGCTTGTGCTGCTCCTTGGTTCCCTTGCAGCCCGCTGTGAAAGCATTGGCGGTCGCTTCTAGGCGCCGAGTTGCACACAGCACCACTGTAAGTGCCGCGGAGAAGGGAAATCCAGAGTGCAGCGAGGAGCTGGACGTGGCTTACGTGCAGTAAGGAGAAGGTGAACCTAGGCACTGCCTCTTCAATCTGGCCGCCTCTGCTCTGGTAGCAACTTTTGCAAGTCGGCAGAGGGAGCTGCGAGTATGTAGAACGGAGGGCAGCGAGACGCCGTGTGTTATGCGCCCTTTCAGGGCTGCTGCCAGGGTGCCACTTTAAGAACGCCTTCTTCTTCCTCGCGTCCTTCCTCCACTATAGTCTCCTGGATTCACCTGAGACTCTTCCTAGGCATCTCCCTGATCCTTTTTGCAATGAGTCTCACATCATTCTCCTGAAGAAACTGTCTGCTTATGGTTTGCATGGGTGGGCTGTTTGCTGGGTGACAAACTGGGTGATGGCCAGGCCCACAGAGTGGTGGGAAATAGAGTTCATCCAGCTGGTCCCCAAGGCTCGGTCTTGGGCCCAGTCCTGTTTAATATCTTGCTCAGTGTTCTGGACAAGGGGATAGAGTACACGCCCAGGAAGTTCACAGATGATGCAAAGTTGGCTGGTAGTGTTTTTTTCTTCTGGAGGACAGCAGGCTCTGCTTCTTCTTCCTCCTGTTCTGAGGTCGCTGCTCCCTCTTCATCCCTCATTAAGTGTGCTGATTTTGTCACTTGGATGAGAAAACAAACAATTTTAGCAACAATACTAGTGGCAGGGTACAAGAAAGGAAGAGTTCACACGAATCCCCCCCCCCCCCGCCCAACAACAGAAAATACCTGATGGCTCCTCTGCCCAGCTTACTGACTACACCGGAACCCATTGTCCCCCAAAGATACTCCCTTCTCCCTGCCCCCAGCCATGATGTGAGATGGAATAGAATAACTAAGATTAAGATTCTCCCTATGGAACTCCATCATACTTCGATTCTGGGAAAAAAAATTTCTTGAAGTTCTATCATTTCAGATCATTTGAATTTGAATTTGCATACTAAAAAGTCTAGCCAGAAACTCATGACAATATTAATAGCCCATTCTAGAATGTCCGAGATGATAGACACTTCTTTCAAGAGAATGTGATACCTCACCTGACTTCTCCAGAATTTAAATGAACAGCGGGAGTAGTCTACAAGATTCTTGCTGCCATCTGGATTTCCTGGTATTTGGCTGGTCTATGTAAACCAACCAGCTATTCAGCAGAGGGAATATTAGTGTGATACTTGATGGTATGTGAGATGGAACACAGTAATTTATGGCTTTTTGCATAGTGATGAAGCTGTAAAGAAAGCTCCGTAATGCTCAGACAAGGAGGCTGCTGGACTTCAAGCAGCAAAGGCCCAAAACGAACCAGTGAAAAGGTGTCATTGAAAAAAAAAAAAAAGCCAGGTGGGGAGCAAAGTGATACTTAAGGGCAGTTTACTGAAAGAGGGAATCTAGTGAAAAAAAAAGTCCAAGAGTGAAGGAATAACAGAGAAAATGAAACTAAGGAAGGAAATCAATCTCAGCTAATCATTTCAGAAGCTAACAAGTTGTCATTGCAATGATGCATAAAGTGAGAAAAAATAAATATGTCTGCGCCAAAATCTGAAATATGAACTTTATTGCATTCTGTCTTCCACGGAATCATACAACAGTCTGTGATTAAAGATCATGTAGTCCAACTTCCTTGCCAGGTAGATCTTACAGTAGATCAAATTGCTCAAGACTAGCCAAACTGATAAGGAGCACTCTCAATGATGGGGCATCCACAACTTCTCTGGAACACCCGTTTGAGTGTCTCACCAGCTTCATTGTAGAAAAGTTTTTCCTTTTAGCCAATCTAAACCTAGTCTCAGTTTGAAAGCATGGCCCCTTATCCTGTCTCTGCAAACTTTCCTAAAAAGTCTTTCTCCATTTGTCTTATACCCTCTTTACATATTCAAAGGCCACAATACTGTCTCTCCAGAAACCTCTCTTCTCCAGGCTAAAAGATCCTACTTTTCACAAGAACCAGGTCATAAACTGAGATGGAAGACATCTCAGGAGATCAGATCATGCAACAGCTCAGCGTAAGAATAGCTCTGAAGTCAGATCAACTAGCTTAGGGCTGTGTCTGTTTGAATTTTGAAAATTAGCAGGACTTGAAATGCTTCAAGGAAGAGAACTCGGGGTGGCTCCAGAAACAGCCTGAGAAACTCGAGCAAACTCGAAACCTCAGAAACTACCACTGCTTTCTCTCCCTCAGCCCAAGCAGTCCCAAAGAAGAAGTGTTCCCAGCAGGCTGGGATAGCACACATATACACTACATATACGTGACAGGCATCGCCAGCAGCCACATCCTGCTCCTTTCTGTGGCTGGCAAGAGTGAGACTGGATGTTTACATGTGGGCAAACTGGGTCCCTCCAGCAGCTCACACACTCAGCCTGCCCAGTGACCCCACTGAATTCCAGTATTAGCAGTGTGCCAAGGCCACAGCACTACTCCGCTTGCTGGCACAGACCATCACACGCCTCCTAAATCAGTCAGGACTCCCCTGGTCCCACAGCCAGCACCCCACTTGCCCTCCGCCAGGCCACTGCCATTGTTCACCAACTTCTCCACTTTGATCTTTGCTGGTGCTCTCAACACTGGCACACCCAGATGTTCTGCAGCTGTTGTCTCCTGGTGGAAAGGACTTGTAAAGCCATGTTTCCTAACAGGACTTCCACAACCTTTCAAAGCAACCTTTACTGGAGTATGAACAATCTCATTCAAATGTCAACATTTCTTTTCCCGTATGTGAAATCAGAATTTCCTTCTTCCGGGCATGCCCAAAACAAGGCACAAACTACATTGTGCCTTCTGTTTCACATGCTGACTCGTTTGTAAACAATGCTAGGAGAATACCTGTTTTGATCCAAGCTAATCTCTGGCCCTTATAGTGCTTTCGGTAGTTAGTTTTGCTTTGTTATTTACTTGATGTCCCATTGAATTGTTGAATCATAAACAGACTACCTGTCTGTATAGCAGCATAGCAGTGATGAATAAATGCAAGAGAAGGAGCAAGGTGATTGTTTGCTAGACTCTTCCTAGAAACTGAGAAATCTGTTACTTAATGCTGACCACAGCAGATGGAGGAAGCATCCTACATGATGTCAAAGCAATGAAGCTGTAATCACTTTTATGATTACAGTCAAGGCACTGCTTTTGCCACCATAAGTGGAGTGCAGGGAATCTTAAAAGACGACACTCTAACTGTTGTCCATGCTCACTGAGAAAATAATGCTTTTACAGCAGAGCAGGTCTCACCGCAGCTAAATCATGGCTTCAACTGTACACCGCCTTCAAAAAGCCCACAAAAACACAAATGAAAGGATTTGGAACCCAAGGGAATCTCGGATTGTGACATCAGCTCACTCTGGATTCTTTCCAAATTCTCAATTCCATTTTCTTCCGAGCCAATTTTCCCACCTAACTTGAGATGTAATTTATGGATTTCCAACACATCTAGTTACCTTAGAATTAGATTGCCACTAGCCAAAAAGACAGAAACAAGCAGTTAAGTGAAGACTGAAACCATGGTTGTTTAGAACAGCAAAACTTGGGCGAAACTATTCTTAAGAAAACCAAAACTTTTAGGACTTACCCATGTATTTTTGGAGGTGGAAAAAGTTTTACATCGAAAAGTCCCTAGGGAACTCTCTTCAGTGCCTGGAGAGCCGCTGTCGCTCGCCTTTCAAGGACCTATTCGTCACAGCAGAGGCAGCAGAGCACAAGATGGCCGACGAGAAGGGGCAGTGTAGAACTCTCTGTCTGTCTGTGTCTCTACTCAGTGTAGAACGTCTCTATCCTGGCACATTTTCGAGTGCGATACTTCCCTCCGGGTCTTCGGTCCTTGCGAAGCTCTATGTACTGTGAGCGCTGCTACTTGCAGCTGAGAAAGACCGTGGAGCTAGCGGCGAATTCGGAGAGCGCTGAGCACGTAGTCAAGAAGCGAGACGTGTCCCTGCAACGCGGTGCTAATAGCAGCTTCCTCGCGGCGGGGGCGAGCTCCGGCCACAAGGCATTCTCGTCCTGGCAACGGATCTCTGTGACGGGCGTAGGCGAAAAGCTTTCGTTTTCCATTCGAACTGCGAGAGAGGCAGACTGTTGCACGGAGCTCTGAGAACAAAGGTGCACGCCCTAGGCGGGCTTGGGCAGAAGCAGCGTTCTCTAGCTCTTGGCTGCCGGCGCACTTGTGGTTGTGTGGCGCCCTTGCAGCGGCTTCTGGCCGCCGGCAAGTGAAAGCGGCTCCACGCTTGGGCGAGGGCGGTGAACGAAGCGGCACTAGTCCCGTGCTTGTGTGCACCACGTTACTAGGAGAGGAAGGTGGTTGACTCTCGCTTGCCTTCCCAAGTGCCCTTAGCAGTCGGAAGGAGCAAGCTGAAGCACTGCTGCTTGTGCTGCTCCTTGGTTCCCTTGCAGCCCGCTGTGAAAGCATTGGCGGTCACTTCTAGGCGCCGAGTTGCACACAGCACCACGGTAAGTGCCTCGGAGAAGGGAAATCCAGAGTGCAGCGAGGAGCTGGACGTGGCTTACGTGCAGTAAGGAGAAGGTGAACCTAGGCACTGCCTCTTCAATCTGGCCGCCTCTGCTCTGGTAGCAACTTTTGCAAGTCGGCAGAGGGAGCCGCGAGTATGTAGAACGGAGGGCAGCGAGATGCCGTGTGTTATGCGCCTTTTCAGGGCTGCTGCCAGGGTGCTACTTTAAGAACGCCTTTTTCTTCCTCGCGTCCTTCTCGCTTCGCTCTAGCTGCATGGAGTACAGCACAGCGAAGGAGTGAGGAAGGGCTCTGCCCCAGCTTTTGTCCCGGCCTGCCTGTGCTGCGCCTTTAGCTGCACACGAGAACAACGGCATTTCTTACCCGCAAGGTAAAAAAGGCTTTAGTGTAGCCTTAGGAATGGCAAGTGCCTAGGCATTAAGTTGAGCGACCACGTATGAGGGAGTCTTTAGAG
The DNA here is from genome assembly GCF_052056855.1 of Sturnus vulgaris. Lineage (NCBI taxonomy): Eukaryota > Metazoa > Chordata > Aves > Passeriformes > Sturnidae > Sturnus > Sturnus vulgaris. The sequence continues at coordinate 74,041 of NW_028276280.1, forward strand.
GTTTCCTCCCCCATGGCGCAGGTGTATTCTCATTCTCGTGCTGAACTGAAAAGTCCGGGCATGGCAAGACTGGCCTGCCTTGTGCAGAGACGAACACAAATGTGGGGCTATGATCCTCTGTGTTCGGAGCTCTGCTTCCGGGTGTGTGGGCCGCCGTGAGCCCGCAGCAGCCGCCGAGGACAGTGTGGATTGTGGATGAGTCTGGGCTGGCCCCCGGCCCCCCCGTTGGTCTGACAGCGGCAGAAGTGGCGTAGGAGCGGCATCGCCTGAGGGCCCCATGGGGGGCGGGAAGAGAGCCGGGAGTGACCCCGAACGACACCGGAAGCGATATCCGTAGGGCCCGGAAGGCCAGCGTTGCCATCGAGTTTGGCCGGTAGGAGGCGTCTAAGGTGCTTTGAAAGGTGGAGCTTCTTTGCTCTAGGACAGTCTGGGAGAGCTGAGGGTGTCCAATCTGGAGAACAGAAGGCTCCAGGGAGATCTTCGAGCCCTTTGCAGTGCCTGCTGGGGCTCCAAGATAGCTGGGGAGGGACTTTGGAAAAGGGTCTGGACTCGCAGGACAAGGGGGAATAGCTTCAAACTGCCAGAGGGCTGGGATAGATGGGATATTGGAAAGGAATTCTTCCTTGGGTGGGTGCTGAGGCACATGTTGCTCAAAGAGGCTGTGTAGGAGCCCCATGGCAGGAAGCGTCCAGGGCCAGGCTGGAGCGGACATGGAGCAACCTGGACTAGTGGAAAAGTGTCCCTGCCCGTGTCAGGATGTGGGAAGAAGATAATTTGTCTCTAAGGTCGCTTCCAGTCCAAACCATTCTGGGATTCTAGGATTCATGGAAGGCCCTTTTCCAAGTGAAGTGTTGTATCTCTTGGCTCCCAGCTTGTAGTTGCCAGTTCTTCTGGAAGCAGGCGTGGCGAAGCAGCTGTGATGAGCCATGGGTTCTCAATAGGACGAGTGTGATATATTTGCAGAGAGGAAGGCTGCAGACAGATCTTCAAGGTCCAGGTAAAACAAGCAAAGGATTGAATAGAAGCCAAAGATTGGTTGTGTTAGTCAGTTTGCTGGCTGTTGAAATGGCCCCAGGTAATTTTCAACATTTCTAATTTGGATTTGTTTGAGTAAAAAATGAATGTGTTACCTCCAGCGTAGGCTCTCCAATGCATCTCCATGTGCTCCCATCTCTTTGTTGTATATCGGGTTCTATTAACTGAAGACAGAATCATAACACAGTAGTAAAACATTTAGAGGTGCGAAGCCCTGTGTACTGCGAGCGCTGCTACTCGCAGCTGAGAAGGACCGTGGAGCTAGCGGCGAATTCGGAGAGCTCTTCGCTGCACTGCGCCGCTCGCAAGCGGCTTCGTTCTTCGCCTTCTGCCGTCCGGCGAGAGCTGAACTCCAGCGGTCAGTTGCAGCTCTGCCCAACAGCGTGTTCTCAGTTCTGCGGGCAAGCACGCCCTCTTGCCTTGGCCCCGAGAGCAAAGCCCCGAGCGAGCACTCGACTGAGTGCAATGCACCCAGAAGGACGCTCTCGCTCGCCTTTCAAGGAGCGATTCCTAACAGCAGAAGCAGCAGAGGCACAAACTGCATGACGAGAAGGGACAACGTAGAACACGTCTCTGTCCTGGCGCATTTTCGTGTGCGAAACTTCCCTCCGGGTCTTCGGGCCTTGCGAAGCTCTGTGTACTGCGAGCGCTGCTACTCGCAGCTGAGAAGGACCGTGGAGCTAGCGGCGAATTCGGAGAGCTCTTCGCTGCACTGCGCCGCTCGCAAGCGGCTTCGTTCTTCGCCTTCTGCCGTCCGGCGAGAGCTGAACTCCAGCGGTCAGTTGCAGCTCTGCCCAACAGCGTGTTCTCAGTTCTGCGGGCAAGCACGCCCTCTTGCCTTGGCCCCGAGAGCAAAGCCCCGAGCGAGCACTCGACTCAGTGCAATGCACCCGGAAGGACGCTCTCGCTCGCCTTTCAAGGAGCGATTCCTAACAGCAGAAGCAGCAGAGGCACAAACTGCATGACGAGAAGGGACAACGTAGAACACGTCTCTGTCCTGGCACATTTTCGTGTGCGAAACTTCCCTCCGGGTCTTCGGGCCTTGCGAAGCCCTGTGTACTGCGAGCGCTGCTACTCGCAGCTGAGAAGGACCGTGGAGCTAGCGGCGAATTCGGAGAGCTCTGCGCTGCACTGCGCCGCTCGCAAGCGGCTTCGTTCTTCGCCTTCTGCCGTCCGGCGAGAGCTGAACTCCAGCGGTCAGTTGCAGCTCTGCCCAACAGCGTGTTCTCAGTTCTGCGGGCAAGCACGCCCTCTTGCCTTGGCCCCGAGAGCAAAGTCCCGAGCGAGCACTCGACTCAGTGCAATGCACCCGGAAGGACGCTCTCGCTCGCCTTTCAAGGAGCGATTCCTAACAGCAGAAGCAGCAGAGGCACAAACTGCATGACGAGAAGGGACAACGTAGAACACGTCTCTGTCCTGGCGCATTTTCGTGTGCGATACTTCCCTCCGGGTCTTCGGGCCTTGCGAAGCTCTGTGTACTGCGAGCGCTGCTACTCGCAGCTGAGAAGGACCGTGGAGCTAGCGGCGAATTCGGAGAGCTCTTCGCTGCACTGCGCCGCTCGCAAGCGGCTTCGTTCTTCGCCTTCTGCCGTCCGGCGAGAGCTGAACTCCAGCGGTCAGTTGCAGCTCTGCCCAACAGCGTGTTCTCAGTTCTGCGGGCAAGCACGCCCTCTTGCCTTGGCCCCGAGAGCAAAGCCCCGAGCGAGCACTCGACTCAGTGCAATGCACCCGGAAGGACGCTCTCGCTCGCCTTTCAAGGAGCGATTCCTAACAGCAGAAGCAGCAGAGGCACAAACTGCATGACGAGAAGGGACAACGTAGAACACGTCTCTGTCCTGGCGCATTTTCGTGTGCGAAACTTCCCTCCGGGTCTTCGGGCCTTGCGAAGCCCTGTGTACTGCGAGCGCTGCTACTCGCAGCTGAGAAGGACCGTGGAGCTAGCGGCGAATTCGGAGAGCTCTTCGCTGCACTGCGCCGCTCGCAAGCGGCTTCGTTCTTCGCCTTCTGCCGTCCGGCGAGAGCTGAACTCCAGCGGTCAGTTGCAGCTCTGCCCAACAGCGTGTTCTCAGTTCTGCGGGCAAGCACGCCCTCTTGCCTTGGCCCCGAGAGCAAAGTCCCGAGCGAGCACTCGACTCAGTGCAATGCACCCGGAAGGACGCTCTCGCTCGCCTTTCAAGGAGCGATTCCTAACAGCAGAAGCAGCAGAGGCACAAACTGCATGACGAGAAGGGACAACGTAGAACACGTCTCTGTCCTGGCGCATTTTCGTGTGCGATACTTCCCTCCGGGTCTTCGGGCCTTGCGAAGCTCTGTGTACTGCGAGCGCTGCTACTCGCAGCTGGGAAGGACCGTGGAGCTAGCGGCGAATTCGGAGAGCTCTTCGCTGCACTGCGCCGCTCGCAAGCGGCTTCGTTCTTCGCCTTCTGCCGTCCGGCGAGAGCTGAACTCCAGCGGTCAGTTGCAGCTCTGCCCAACAGCGTGTTCTCAGTTCTGCGGGCAAGCACGCCCTCTTGCCTTGGCCCCGAGAGCAAAGTCCCGAGCGAGCACTCGACTCAGTGCAATGCACCCGGAAGGACGCTCTCGCTCGCCTTTCAAGGAGCGATTCCTAACAGCAGAAGCAGCAGAGGCACAAACTGCATGACGAGATGGGACAACGTAGAACACGTCTCTGTCCTGGCGCATTTTCGTGTGCGATACTTCCCTCCGGGTCTTCGGGCCTTGCGAAGCTCTGTGTACTGCGAGCGCTGCTACTCGCAGCTGAGAAGGACCGTGGAGCTAGCGGCGAATTCGGAGAGCTCTTCGCTGCACTGCGCCGCTCGCAAGCGGCTTCGTTCTTCGCCTTCTGCCGTCCGGCGAGAGCTGAACTCCAGCGGTCAGTTGCAGCTCTGCCCAACAGCGTGTTCTCAGTTCTGCGGGCAAGCACGCCCTCTTGCCTTGGCCCCGAGAGCAAAGCCCCGAGCGAGCACTCGACTCAGTGCAATGCACCCGGAAGGACGCTCTCGCTCGCCTTTCAAGGAGCGATTCCTAACAGCAGAAGCAGCAGAGGCACAAACTGCATGACGAGAAGGGACAACGTAGAACACGTCTCTGTCCTGGCGCATTTTCGTGTGCGAAACTTCCCTCCGGGTCTTCGGGCCTTGCGAAGCCCTGTGTACTGCGAGCGCTGCTACTCGCAGCTGAGAAGGACCGTGGAGCTAGCGGCGAATTCGGAGAGCTCTTCGCTGCACTGCGCCGCTCGCAAGCGGCTTCGTTCTTCGCCTTCTGCCGTCCGGCGAGAGCTGAACTCCAGCGGTCAGTTGCAGCTCTGCCCAACAGCGTGTTCTCAGTTCTGCGGGCAAGCACGCCCTCTTGCCTTGGCCCCGAGAGCAAAGTCCCGAGCGAGCACTCGACTCAGTGCAATGCACCCGGAAGGACGCTCTCGCTCGTCTTTCAAGGAGCGATTACCTACAGCAGAAGCAGCAGAGGCACAAACTGCATGACGAGAAGGGACAACGTAGAACACGTCTCTGTCCTGGCGCATTTTCGTGTGCGATACTTCCCTCCGGGTCTTCGGGCCTTGCGAAGCTCTGTGTACTGCGAGCGCTGCTACTCGCAGCTGAGAAGGACCGTGGAGCTAGCGGCGAATTCGGAGAGCTCTTCGCTGCACTGCGCCGCTCGCAAGCGGCTTCGTTCTTCGCCTTCTGCCGTCCGGCGAGAGCTGAACTCCAGCGGTCAGTTGCAGCTCTGCCCAACAGCGTGTTCTCAGTTCTGCGGGCAAGCACGCCCTCTTGCCTTGGCCCCGAGTGCAAAGTCCCGAGCGAGCACTCGACTCAGTGCAATGCACCCGGAAGGACGCTCTCGCTCGTCTTTCAAGGAGCGATTACCTACAGCAGAAGCAGCAGAGGCACAAACTGCATGACGAGAAGGGACAACGTAGAACACGTCTCTGTCCTGGCGCATTTTCGTGTGCGATACTTCCCTCCGGGTCTTCGGGCCTTGCGAAGCTCTGTGTACTGCGAGCGCTGCTACTCGCAGCTGAGAAGGACCGTGGAGCTAGCGGCGAATTCGGAGAGCTCTTCGCTGCACTGCGCCGCTCGCAAGCGGCTTCGTTCTTCGCCTTCTGCCGTCCGGCGAGAGCTGAACTCCAGCGGTCAGTTGCAGCTCTGCCCAACAGCGTGTTCTCAGTTCTGCGGGCAAGCACGCCCTCTTGCCTTGGCCCCGAGAGCAAAGTCCCGAGCGAGCACTCGACTCAGTGCAATGCACCCGGAAGGACGCTCTCGCTCGCCTTTCAAGGAGCGATTCCTAACAGCAGAAGCAGCAGAGGCACAAACTGCATGACGAGAAGGGACAACGTAGAACACGTCTCTGTCCTGGCGCATTTTCGTGTGCGATACTTCCCTCCGGGTCTTCGGGCCTTGCGAAGCTCTGTGTACTGCGAGCGCTGCTACTCGCAGCTGAGAAGGACCGTGGAGCTAGCGGCGAATTCGGAGAGCTCTTCGCTGCACTGCGCCGCTCGCAAGCGGCTTCGTTCTTCGCCTTCTGCCGTCCGGCGAGAGCTGAACTCCAGCGGTCAGTTGCAGCTCTGCCCAACAGCGTGTTCTCAGTTCTGCGGGCAAGCACGCCCTCTTGCCTTGGCCCCGAGTGCAAAGTCCCGAGCGAGCACTCGACTCAGTGCAATGCACCCGGAAGGACGCTCTCGCTCGTCTTTCAAGGAGCGATTCCTAACAGCAGAAGCAGCAGAGGCACAAACTGCATGACGAGAAGGGACAACGTAGAACACGTCTCTGTCCTGGCGCATTTTCGTGTGCGATACTTCCCTCCGGGTCTTCGGGCCTTGCGAAGCCCTGTGTACTGCGAGCGCTGCTACTCGCAGCTGAGAAGGACCGTGGAGCTAGCGGCGAATTCGGAGAGCTCTTCGCTGCACTGCGCCGCTCGCAAGCGGCTTCGTTCTTCGCCTTCTGCCGTCCGGCGAGAGCTGAACTCCAGCGGTCAGTTGCAGCTCTGCCCAACAGCGTGTTCTCAGTTCTGCGGGCAAGCACGCCCTCTTGCCTTGGCCCCGAGTGCAAAGTCCCGAGCGAGCACTCGACTCAGTGCAATGCACCCGGAAGGACGCTCTCGCTCGTCTTTCAAGGAGCGATTACTTACAGCAGAAGCAGCAGAGGCACAAACTGCATGACGAGAAGGGACAACGTAGAACACGTCTCTGTCCTGGCGCATTTTCGTGTGCGATACTTCCCTCCGGGTCTTCGGGCCTTGCGAAGCCCTGTGTACTGCGAGCGCTGCTACTCGCAGCTGAGAAGGACCGTGGAGCTAGCTGCGAATTCGGAGAGCTCTTCGCTGCACTGCGCCGCTCGCAAGCGGCTTCGTTCTTCGCCTTCTGCCGTCCGGCGAGAGCTGAACTCCAGCGGTCAGTTGCAGCTCTGCCCAACAGCGTGTTCTCAGTTCTGCGGGCAAGCACGCCCTCTTGCCTTGGCCCCGAGTGCAAAGTCCCGAGCGAGCACTCGACTCAGTGCAATGCACCCGGAAGGACGCTCTCGCTCGTCTTTCAAGGAGCGATTACTTACAGCAGAAGCAGCAGAGGCACAAACTGCATGACGAGAAGGGACAACGTAGAACACGTCTCTGTCCTGGCGCATTTTCGTGTGCGATACTTCCCTCCGGGTCTTCGGGCCTTGCGAAGCCCTGTGTACTGCGAGCGCTGCTACTCGCAGCTGAGAAGGACCGTGGAGCTAGCGGCGAATTCGGAGAGCTCTTCGCTGCACTGCGCCGCTCGCAAGCGGCTTCGTTCTTCGCCTTCTGCCGTCCGGCGAGAGCTGAACTCCAGCGGTCAGTTTCAGCTCTGCCCAACAGCGTGTTCTCAGTTCTGCGGGCAAGCACGCCCTCTTGCCTTGGCCCCGAGAGCAAAGTCCCGAGCGAGCACTCGACTCAGTGCAATGCACCCGGAAGGACGCTCTCGCTCGTCTTTCAAGGAGCGATTCCTAACAGCAGAAGCAGCAGAGGCACAAACTGCATGACGAGAAGGGACAACGTAGAACACGTCTCTGTCCTGGCGCATTTTCGTGTGCGATACTTCCCTCCGGGTCTTCGGGCCTTGCGAAGCCCTGTGTACTGCGAGCGCTGCTACTCGCAGCTGAGAAGGACCGTGGAGCTAGCGGCGAATTCGGAGAGCTCTTCGCTGCACTGCGCCGCTCGCAAGCGGCTTCGTTCTTCGCCTTCTGCCGTCCGGCGAGAGCTGAACTCCAGCGGTCAGTTGCAGCTCTGCCCAACAGCGTGTTCTCAGTTCTGCGGGCAAGCACGCCCTCTTGCCTTGGCCCCGAGTGCAAAGTCCCGAGCGAGCACTCGACTCAGTGCAATGCACCCGGAAGGACGCTCTCGCTCGCCTTTCAAGGAGCGATTACCTACAGCAGAAGCAGCAGAGGCACAAACTGCATGACGAGAAGGGACAACGTAGAACACGTCTCTGTCCTGGCGCATTTTCGTGTGCGATACTTCCCTCCGGGTCTTCGGGCCTTGCGAAGCTCTGTGTACTGCGAGCGCTGCTACTCGCAGCTGGGAAGGACCGTGGAGCTAGCGGCGAATTCGGAGAGCTCTTCGCTGCACTGCGCCGCTCGCAAGCGGCTTCGTTCTTCGCCTTCTGCCGTCCGGCGAGAGCTGAACTCCAGCGGTCAGTTGCAGCTCTGCCCAACAGCGTGTTCTCAGTTCTGCGGGCAAGCACGCCCTCTTGCCTTGGCCCCGAGAGCAAAGTCCCGAGCGAGCACTCGACTCAGTGCAATGCACCCGGAAGGACGCTCTCGCTCGCCTTTCAAGGAGCGATTCCTAACAGCAGAAGCAGCAGAGGCACAAACTGCATGACGAGATGGGACAACGTAGAACACGTCTCTGTCCTGGCGCATTTTCGTGTGCGATACTTCCCTCCGGGTCTTCGGGCCTTGCGAAGCTCTGTGTACTGCGAGCGCTGCTACTCGCAGCTGAGAAGGACCGTGGAGCTAGCGGCGAATTCGGAGAGCTCTTCGCTGCACTGCGCCGCTCGCAAGCGGCTTCGTTCTTCGCCTTCTGCCGTCCGGCGAGAGCTGAACTCCAGCGGTCAGTTGCAGCTCTGCCCAACAGCGTGTTCTCAGTTCTGCGGGCAAGCACGCCCTCTTGCCTTGGCCCCGAGAGCAAAGCCCCGAGCGAGCACTCGACTCAGTGCAATGCACCCGGAAGGACGCTCTCGCTCGCCTTTCAAGGAGCGATTCCTAACAGCAGAAGCAGCAGAGGCACAAACTGCATGACGAGAAGGGACAACGTAGAACACGTCTCTGTCCTGGCGCATTTTCGTGTGCGAAACTTCCCTCCGGGTCTTCGGGCCTTGCGAAGCCCTGTGTACTGCGAGCGCTGCTACTCGCAGCTGAGAAGGACCGTGGAGCTAGCGGCGAATTCGGAGAGCTCTTCGCTGCACTGCGCCGCTCGCAAGCGGCTTCGTTCTTCGCCTTCTGCCGTCCGGCGAGAGCTGAACTCCAGCGGTCAGTTGCAGCTCTGCCCAACAGCGTGTTCTCAGTTCTGCGGGCAAGCACGCCCTCTTGCCTTGGCCCCGAGAGCAAAGTCCCGAGCGAGCACTCGACTCAGTGCAATGCACCCGGAAGGACGCTCTCGCTCGCCTTTCAAGGAGCGATTCCTAACAGCAGAAGCAGCAGAGGCACAAACTGCATGACGAGAAGGGACAACGTAGAACACGTCTCTGTCCTGGCACATTTTCGTGTGCGATACTTCCCTCCGGGTCTTCGGGCCTTGCGAAGCTCTGTGTACTGCGAGCGCTGCTACTCGCAGCTCAGAAGGACCGTGGAGCTAGCGGCGAATTCGGAGAGCTCTTCGCTGCACTGCGCCGCTCGCAAGCGGCTTCGTTCTTCGCCTTCTGCCGTCCGGCGAGAGCTGAACTCCAGCGGTCAGTTGCAGCTCTGCCCAACAGCGTGTTCTCAGTTCTGCGGGCAAGCACGCCCTCTTGCCTTGGCCCCGAGAGCAAAGCCCCGAGGGAGCACTCGACTCAGTGCAATGCACCCGGAAGGACGCTCTCGCTCGCCTTTCAAGGAGCGATTCCTAACAGCAGAAGCAGCAGAGGCACAAACTGCATGACGAGAAGGGACAACGTAGAACACGTCTCTGTCCTGGCACATTTTCGTGTGCGATACTTCCCTCCGGGTCTTCGGGCCTTGCGAAGCTCTGTGTACTGCGAGCGCTGCTACTCGCAGCTCAGAAGGACCGTGGAGCTAGCGGCGAATTCGGAGAGCTCTTCGCTGCACTGCGCCGCTCGCAAGCGGCTTCGTTCTTCGCCTTCTGCCGTCCGGCGAGAGCTGAACTCCAGCGGTCAGTTGCAGCTCTGCCCAACAGCGTGTTCTCAGTTCTGCGGGCAAGCACGCCCTCTTGCCTTGGCCCCGAGAGCAAAGTCCCGAGCGAGCACTCGACTCAGTGCAATGCACCCGGAAGGACGCTCTCGCTCGTCTTTCAAGGAGCGATTACCTACAGCAGAAGCAGCAGAGGCACAAACTGCATGACGAGAAGGGACAACGTAGAACACGTCTCTGTCCTGGCACATTTTCGTGTGCGAAACTTCCCTCCGGGTCTTCGGGCCTTGCGAAGCCCTGTGTACTGCGAGCGCTGCTACTCGCAGCTGAGAAGGACCGTGGAGCTAGCGGCGAATTCGGAGAGCTCTTCGCTGCACTGCGCCGCTCGCAAGCGGCTTCGTTCTTCGCCTTCTGCCGTCCGGCGAGAGCTGAACTCCAGCGGTCAGTTGCAGCTCTGCCCAACAGCGTGTTCTCAGTTCTGCGGGCAAGCACGCCCTCTTGCCTTGGCCCCGAGTGCAAAGTCCCGAGCGAGCACTCGACTCAGTGCAATGCACCCGGAAGGACGCTCTCGCTCGTCTTTCAAGGAGCGATTCCTAACAGCAGAAGCAGCAGAGGCACAAACTGCATGACGAGAAGGGACAACGTAGAACACGTCTCTGTCCTGGCACATTTTCGTGTGCGATACTTCCCTCCGGGTCTTCGGGCCTTGCGAAGCTCTGTGTACTGCGAGCGCTGCTACTCGCAGCTGAGAAGGACCGTGGAGCTAGCGGCGAATTCGGAGAGCTCTTCGCTGCACTGCGCCGCTCGCAAGCGGCTTCGTTCTTCGCCTTCTGCCGTCCGGCGAGAGCTGAACTCCAGCGGTCAGTTGCAGCTCTGCCCAACAGCGTGTTCTCAGTTCTGCGGGCAAGCACGCCCTCTTGCCTTGGCCCCGAGTGCAAAATCCCGAGCGAGCACTCGACTCAGTGCAATGCACCCGGAAGGACGCTCTCGCTCGTCTTTCAAGGAGCGATTCCTAACAGCAGTAGCAGCAGAGGCACAAACTGCATGACGAGAAGGGACAACGTAGAACACGTCTCTGTCCTGGCGCATTTTCGTGTGCGATACTTCCCTCCGGGTCTTCGGGCCTTGCGAAGCTCTGTTTACTGCGAGCGCTGCTACTCGCAGCTGAGAAGGACCGTGGAGCTAGCGGCGAATTCGGAGAGCTCTTCGCTGCACTGCGCCGCTCGCAAGCGGCTTCGTTCTTCGCCTTTTGCCGTCCGGCGAGAGCTGAACTCCAGCGGTCAGTTGCAGCTCTGCCCAACAGCGTGTTCTCAGTTCTGCGGGCAAGCACGCCCTCTTGCCTTGGCCCCGAGTGCAAAGACCCGAGCGAGCACTCGACTCAGTGCAATGCACCCGGAAGGACGCTCTCGCTCGTCTTTCAAGGAGCGATTACCTACAGCAGAAGCAGCAGAGGCACAAACTGCATGACGAGAAGGGACAACGTAGAACACGTCTCTGTCCTGGCACATTTTCGTGTGCGATACTTCCCTCCGGGTCTTCGGGCCTTGCGAAGCCCTGTGTACTGCGAGCGCTGCTACTCGCAGCTGAGAAGGACCGTGGAGCTAGCGGCGAATTCGGAGAGCTCTTCGCTGCACTGCGCCGCTCGCAAGCGGCTTCGTTCTTCGCCTTCTGCCGTCCGGCGAGAGCTGAACTCCAGCGGTCAGTTGCAGCTCTGCCCAACAGCGTGTTCTCAGTTCTGCGGGCAAGCACGCCCTCTTGCCTTGGCCCCGAGAGCAAAGTCCCGAGCGAGCACTCGACTCAGTGCAATGCACCCGGAAGGACGCTCTCGCTCGTCTTTCAAGGAGCGATTACCTACAGCAGAAGCAGCAGAGGCACAAACTGCATGACGAGAAGGGACAACGTAGAACACGTCTCTGTCCTGGCACATTTTCGTGTGCGAAACTTCCCTCCGGGTCTTCGGGCCTTGCGAAGCCCTGTGTACTGCGAGCGCTGCTACTCGCAGCTGAGAAGGACCGTGGAGCTAGCGGCGAATTCGGAGAGCTCTTCGCTGCACTGCGCCGCTCGCAAGCGGCTTCGTTCTTCGCCTTCTGCCGTCCGGCGAGAGCTGAACTCCAGCGGTCAGTTGCAGCTCTGCCCAACAGCGTGTTCTCAGTTCTGCGGGCAAGCACGCCCTCTTGCCTTGGCCCCGAGAGCAAAGTCCCGAGCGAGCACTCGACTCAGTGCAATGCACCCGGAAGGACGCTCTCGCTCGCCTTTCAAGGAGCGATTCCTAACAGCAGAAGCAGCAGAGGCACAAACTGCATGACGAGAAGGGACAACGTAGAACACGTCTCTGTCCTGGCACATTTTCGTGTGCGATACTTCCCTCCGGGTCTTCGGGCCTTGCGAAGCCCTGTGTACTGCGAGCGCTGCTACTCGCAGCTGAGAAGGACCGTGGAGCTAGCGGCGAATTCGGAGAGCTCTTCCTTGCACTGCGCCGCTCGCAAGCGGCTTCGTTCTTCGCCTTCTGCAGTCCGGCGAGAGCTGAACTCCAGCGGTCAGTTGCAGCTCTGCCCAACAGCGTGTTCTCAGTTCTGCGGGCAAGCACGCCCTCTTGCCTTGGCCCCGAGAGCAAAGCCCCGAGCGAGCACTCGACTCAGTGCAATGCACCCGGAAGGACGCTCTCGCTCGCCTTTCAAGGAGCGATTCCTAACAGCAGAAGCAGCAGAGGCACAAACTGCATGACGAGAAGGGACAACGTAGAACACGTCTCTGTCCTGGCACATTTTCGTGTGCGATACTTCCCTCCGGGTCTTCGGGCCTTGCGAAGCCCTGTGTACTGCGAGCGCTGCTACTCGCAGCTGAGAAGGACCGTGGAGCTAGCGGCGAATTCGGAGAGCTCTTCGCTGCACTGCGCCGCTCGCAAGCGGCTTCGTTCTTCGCCTTCTGCCGTCCGGCGAGAGCTGAACTCCAGCGGTCAGTTGCAGCTCTGCCCAACAGCGTGTTCTCAGTTCTGCGGGCAAGCACGCCCTCTTGCCTTGGCCCCGAGAGCAAAGCCCCGAGGGAGCACTCGACTCAGTGCAATGCACCCGGAAGGACGCTCTCGCTCGCCTTTCAAGGAGCGATTCCTAACAGCAGAAGCAGCAGAGGCACAAACTGCATGACGAGAAGGGACAACGTAGAACACGTCTCTGTCCTGGCACATTTTCGTGTGCGAAACTTCCCTCCGGGTCTTCGGGCCTTGCGAAGCCCTGTGTACTGCGAGCGCTGCTACTCGCAGCTGAGAAGGACCGTGGAGCTAGCGGCGAATTCGGAGAGCTCTTCGCTGCACTGCGCCGCTCGCAAGCGGCTTCGTTCTTCGCCTTCTGCCGTCCGGCGAGAGCTGAACTCCAGCGGTCAGTTGCAGCTCTGCCCAACAGCGTGTTCTCAGTTCTGCGGGCAAGCACGCCCTCTTGCCTTGGCCCCGAGAGCAAAGCCCCGAGCGAGCACTCGACTCAGTGCAATGCACCCGGAAGGACGCTCTCGCTCGCCTTTCAAGGAGCGATTCCTAACAGCAGAAGCAGCAGAGGCACAAACTGCATGACGAGAAGGGACAACGTAGAACACGTCTCTGTCCTGGCGCATTTTCGTGTGCGATACTTCCCTCCGGGTCTTCGGGCCTTGCGAAGCTCTGTGTACTGCGAGCGCTGCTACTCGCAGCTGAGAAGGACCGTGGAGCTAGCGGCGAATTCGGAGAGCTCTTCGCTGCACTGCGCCGCTCGCAAGCGGCTTCGTTCTTCGCCTTCTGCCGTCCGGCGAGAGCTGAACTCCAGCGGTCAGTTGCAGCTCTGCCCAACAGCGTGTTCTCAGTTCTGCGGGCAAGCACGCCCTCTTGCCTTGGCCCCGAGAGCAAAGCCCCGAGCGAGCACTCGACTCAGTGCAATGCACCCGGAAGGACGCTCTCGCTCGCCTTTCAAGGAGCGATTCCTAACAGCAGAAGCAGCAGAGGCACAAACTGCATGACGAGAAGGGACAACGTAGAACACGTCTCTGTCCTGGCGCATTTTCGTGTGCGATACTTCCCTCCGGGTCTTCGGGCCTTGCGAAGCTCTGTGTACTGCGAGCGCTGCTACTCGCAGCTGAGAAGGACCGTGGAGCTAGCGGCGAATTCGGAGAGCTCTTCGCTGCACTGCGCCGCTCGCAAGCGGCTTCGTTCTTCGCCTTCTGCCGTCCGGCGAGAGCTGAACTCCAGCGGTCAGTTGCAGCTCTGCCCAACAGCGTGTTCTCAGTTCTGCGGGCAAGCACGCCCTCTTGCCTTGGCCCCGAGTGCAAAGTCCCGAGCGAGCACTCGACTCAGTGCAATGCACCCGGAAGGACGCTCTCGCTCGTCTTTCAAGGAGCGATTCCTAACAGCAGAAGCAGCAGAGGCACAAACTGCATGACGAGAAGGGACAACGTAGAACACGTCTCTGTCCTGGCGCATTTTCGTGTGCGATACTTCCCTCCGGGTCTTCGGGCCTTGCGAAGCCCTGTGTACTGCGAGCGCTGCTACTCGCAGCTGAGAAGGACCGTGGAGCTAGCGGCGAATTCGGAGAGCTCTTCGCTGCACTGCGCCGCTCGCAAGCGGCTTCGTTCTTCGCCTTCTGCCGTCCGGCGAGAGCTGAACTCCAGCGGTCAGTTGCAGCTCTGCCCAACAGCGTGTTCTCAGTTCTGCGGGCAAGCACGCCCTCTTGCCTTGGCCCCGAGTGCAAAGTCCCGAGCGAGCACTCGACTCAGTGCAATGCACCCGGAAGGACGCTCTCGCTCGTCTTTCAAGGAGCGATTACTTACAGCAGAAGCAGCAGAGGCACAAACTGCATGACGAGAAGGGACAACGTAGAACACGTCTCTGTCCTGGCGCATTTTCGTGTGCGATACTTCCCTCCGGGTCTTCGGGCCTTGCGAAGCCCTGTGTACTGCGAGCGCTGCTACTCGCAGCTGAGAAGGACCGTGGAGCTAGCTGCGAATTCGGAGAGCTCTTCGCTGCACTGCGCCGCTCGCAAGCGGCTTCGTTCTTCGCCTTCTGCCGTCCGGCGAGAGCTGAACTCCAGCGGTCAGTTGCAGCTCTGCCCAACAGCGTGTTCTCAGTTCTGCGGGCAAGCACGCCCTCTTGCCTTGGCCCCGAGTGCAAAGTCCCGAGCGAGCACTCGACTCAGTGCAATGCACCCGGAAGGACGCTCTCGCTCGTCTTTCAAGGAGCGATTACTTACAGCAGAAGCAGCAGAGGCACAAACTGCATGACGAGAAGGGACAACGTAGAACACGTCTCTGTCCTGGCGCATTTTCGTGTGCGATACTTCCCTCCGGGTCTTCGGGCCTTGCGAAGCCCTGTGTACTGCGAGCGCTGCTACTCGCAGCTGAGAAGGACCGTGGAGCTAGCGGCGAATTCGGAGAGCTCTTCGCTGCACTGCGCCGCTCGCAAGCGGCTTCGTTCTTCGCCTTCTGCCGTCCGGCGAGAGCTGAACTCCAGCGGTCAGTTTCAGCTCTGCCCAACAGCGTGTTCTCAGTTCTGCGGGCAAGCACGCCCTCTTGCCTTGGCCCCGAGAGCAAAGTCCCGAGCGAGCACTCGACTCAGTGCAATGCACCCGGAAGGACGCTCTCGCTCGTCTTTCAAGGAGCGATTCCTAACAGCAGAAGCAGCAGAGGCACAAACTGCATGACGAGAAGGGACAACGTAGAACACGTCTCTGTCCTGGCGCATTTTCGTGTGCGATACTTCCCTCCGGGTCTTCGGGCCTTGCGAAGCCCTGTGTACTGCGAGCGCTGCTACTCGCAGCTGAGAAGGACCGTGGAGCTAGCGGCGAATTCGGAGAGCTCTTCGCTGCACTGCGCCGCTCGCAAGCGGCTTCGTTCTTCGCCTTCTGCCGTCCGGCGAGAGCTGAACTCCAGCGGTCAGTTGCAGCTCTGCCCAACAGCGTGTTCTCAGTTCTGCGGGCAAGCACGCCCTCTTGCCTTGGCCCCGAGTGCAAAGTCCCGAGCGAGCACTCGACTCAGTGCAATGCACCCGGAAGGACGCTCTCGCTCGCCTTTCAAGGAGCGATTACCTACAGCAGAAGCAGCAGAGGCACAAACTGCATGACGAGAAGGGACAACGTAGAACACGTCTCTGTCCTGGCGCATTTTCGTGTGCGATACTTCCCTCCGGGTCTTCGGGCCTTGCGAAGCTCTGTGTACTGCGAGCGCTGCTACTCGCAGCTGGGAAGGACCGTGGAGCTAGCGGCGAATTCGGAGAGCTCTTCGCTGCACTGCGCCGCTCGCAAGCGGCTTCGTTCTTCGCCTTCTGCCGTCCGGCGAGAGCTGAACTCCAGCGGTCAGTTGCAGCTCTGCCCAACAGCGTGTTCTCAGTTCTGCGGGCAAGCACGCCCTCTTGCCTTGGCCCCGAGAGCAAAGTCCCGAGCGAGCACTCGACTCAGTGCAATGCACCCGGAAGGACGCTCTCGCTCGCCTTTCAAGGAGCGATTCCTAACAGCAGAAGCAGCAGAGGCACAAACTGCATGACGAGATGGGACAACGTAGAACACGTCTCTGTCCTGGCGCATTTTCGTGTGCGATACTTCCCTCCGGGTCTTCGGGCCTTGCGAAGCTCTGTGTACTGCGAGCGCTGCTACTCGCAGCTGAGAAGGACCGTGGAGCTAGCGGCGAATTCGGAGAGCTCTTCGCTGCACTGCGCCGCTCGCAAGCGGCTTCGTTCTTCGCCTTCTGCCGTCCGGCGAGAGCTGAACTCCAGCGGTCAGTTGCAGCTCTGCCCAACAGCGTGTTCTCAGTTCTGCGGGCAAGCACGCCCTCTTGCCTTGGCCCCGAGAGCAAAGCCCCGAGCGAGCACTCGACTCAGTGCAATGCACCCGGAAGGACGCTCTCGCTCGCCTTTCAAGGAGCGATTCCTAACAGCAGAAGCAGCAGAGGCACAAACTGCATGACGAGAAGGGACAACGTAGAACACGTCTCTGTCCTGGCGCATTTTCGTGTGCGAAACTTCCCTCCGGGTCTTCGGGCCTTGCGAAGCCCTGTGTACTGCGAGCGCTGCTACTCGCAGCTGAGAAGGACCGTGGAGCTAGCGGCGAATTCGGAGAGCTCTTCGCTGCACTGCGCCGCTCGCAAGCGGCTTCGTTCTTCGCCTTCTGCCGTCCGGCGAGAGCTGAACTCCAGCGGTCAGTTGCAGCTCTGCCCAACAGCGTGTTCTCAGTTCTGCGGGCAAGCACGCCCTCTTGCCTTGGCCCCGAGAGCAAAGTCCCGAGCGAGCACTCGACTCAGTGCAATGCACCCGGAAGGACGCTCTCGCTCGCCTTTCAAGGAGCGATTCCTAACAGCAGAAGCAGCAGAGGCACAAACTGCATGACGAGAAGGGACAACGTAGAACACGTCTCTGTCCTGGCACATTTTCGTGTGCGATACTTCCCTCCGGGTCTTCGGGCCTTGCGAAGCTCTGTGTACTGCGAGCGCTGCTACTCGCAGCTCAGAAGGACCGTGGAGCTAGCGGCGAATTCGGAGAGCTCTTCGCTGCACTGCGCCGCTCGCAAGCGGCTTCGTTCTTCGCCTTCTGCCGTCCGGCGAGAGCTGAACTCCAGCGGTCAGTTGCAGCTCTGCCCAACAGCGTGTTCTCAGTTCTGCGGGCAAGCACGCCCTCTTGCCTTGGCCCCGAGAGCAAAGCCCCGAGGGAGCACTCGACTCAGTGCAATGCACCCGGAAGGACGCTCTCGCTCGCCTTTCAAGGAGCGATTCCTAACAGCAGAAGCAGCAGAGGCACAAACTGCATGACGAGAAGGGACAACGTAGAACACGTCTCTGTCCTGGCACATTTTCGTGTGCGATACTTCCCTCCGGGTCTTCGGGCCTTGCGAAGCTCTGTGTACTGCGAGCGCTGCTACTCGCAGCTCAGAAGGACCGTGGAGCTAGCGGCGAATTCGGAGAGCTCTTCGCTGCACTGCGCCGCTCGCAAGCGGCTTCGTTCTTCGCCTTCTGCCGTCCGGCGAGAGCTGAACTCCAGCGGTCAGTTGCAGCTCTGCCCAACAGCGTGTTCTCAGTTCTGCGGGCAAGCACGCCCTCTTGCCTTGGCCCCGAGAGCAAAGTCCCGAGCGAGCACTCGACTCAGTGCAATGCACCCGGAAGGACGCTCTCGCTCGTCTTTCAAGGAGCGATTACCTACAGCAGAAGCAGCAGAGGCACAAACTGCATGACGAGAAGGGACAACGTAGAACACGTCTCTGTCCTGGCACATTTTCGTGTGCGAAACTTCCCTCCGGGTCTTCGGGCCTTGCGAAGCCCTGTGTACTGCGAGCGCTGCTACTCGCAGCTGAGAAGGACCGTGGAGCTAGCGGCGAATTCGGAGAGCTCTTCGCTGCACTGCGCCGCTCGCAAGCGGCTTCGTTCTTCGCCTTCTGCCGTCCGGCGAGAGCTGAACTCCAGCGGTCAGTTGCAGCTCTGCCCAACAGCGTGTTCTCAGTTCTGCGGGCAAGCACGCCCTCTTGCCTTGGCCCCGAGTGCAAAGTCCCGAGCGAGCACTCGACTCAGTGCAATGCACCCGGAAGGACGCTCTCGCTCGTCTTTCAAGGAGCGATTCCTAACAGCAGAAGCAGCAGAGGCACAAACTGCATGACGAGAAGGGACAACGTAGAACACGTCTCTGTCCTGGCACATTTTCGTGTGCGATACTTCCCTCCGGGTCTTCGGGCCTTGCGAAGCTCTGTGTACTGCGAGCGCTGCTACTCGCAGCTGAGAAGGACCGTGGAGCTAGCGGCGAATTCGGAGAGCTCTTCGCTGCACTGCGCCGCTCGCAAGCGGCTTCGTTCTTCGCCTTCTGCCGTCCGGCGAGAGCTGAACTCCAGCGGTCAGTTGCAGCTCTGCCCAACAGCGTGTTCTCAGTTCTGCGGGCAAGCACGCCCTCTTGCCTTGGCCCCGAGTGCAAAATCCCGAGCGAGCACTCGACTCAGTGCAATGCACCCGGAAGGACGCTCTCGCTCGTCTTTCAAGGAGCGATTCCTAACAGCAGTAGCAGCAGAGGCACAAACTGCATGACGAGAAGGGACAACGTAGAACACGTCTCTGTCCTGGCGCATTTTCGTGTGCGATACTTCCCTCCGGGTCTTCGGGCCTTGCGAAGCTCTGTTTACTGCGAGCGCTGCTACTCGCAGCTGAGAAGGACCGTGGAGCTAGCGGCGAATTCGGAGAGCTCTTCGCTGCACTGCGCCGCTCGCAAGCGGCTTCGTTCTTCGCCTTTTGCCGTCCGGCGAGAGCTGAACTCCAGCGGTCAGTTGCAGCTCTGCCCAACAGCGTGTTCTCAGTTCTGCGGGCAAGCACGCCCTCTTGCCTTGGCCCCGAGTGCAAAGACCCGAGCGAGCACTCGACTCAGTGCAATGCACCCGGAAGGACGCTCTCGCTCGTCTTTCAAGGAGCGATTACCTACAGCAGAAGCAGCAGAGGCACAAACTGCATGACGAGAAGGGACAACGTAGAACACGTCTCTGTCCTGGCACATTTTCGTGTGCGATACTTCCCTCCGGGTCTTCGGGCCTTGCGAAGCCCTGTGTACTGCGAGCGCTGCTACTCGCAGCTGAGAAGGACCGTGGAGCTAGCGGCGAATTCGGAGAGCTCTTCGCTGCACTGCGCCGCTCGCAAGCGGCTTCGTTCTTCGCCTTCTGCCGTCCGGCGAGAGCTGAACTCCAGCGGTCAGTTGCAGCTCTGCCCAACAGCGTGTTCTCAGTTCTGCGGGCAAGCACGCCCTCTTGCCTTGGCCCCGAGAGCAAAGTCCCGAGCGAGCACTCGACTCAGTGCAATGCACCCGGAAGGACGCTCTCGCTCGTCTTTCAAGGAGCGATTACCTACAGCAGAAGCAGCAGAGGCACAAACTGCATGACGAGAAGGGACAACGTAGAACACGTCTCTGTCCTGGCACATTTTCGTGTGCGAAACTTCCCTCCGGGTCTTCGGGCCTTGCGAAGCCCTGTGTACTGCGAGCGCTGCTACTCGCAGCTGAGAAGGACCGTGGAGCTAGCGGCGAATTCGGAGAGCTCTTCGCTGCACTGCGCCGCTCGCAAGCGGCTTCGTTCTTCGCCTTCTGCCGTCCGGCGAGAGCTGAACTCCAGCGGTCAGTTGCAGCTCTGCCCAACAGCGTGTTCTCAGTTCTGCGGGCAAGCACGCCCTCTTGCCTTGGCCCCGAGAGCAAAGCCCCGAGCGAGCACTCGACTCAGTGCAATGCACCCGGAAGGACGCTCTCGCTCGCCTTTCAAGGAGCGATTCCTAACAGCAGAAGCAGCAGAGGCACAAACTGCATGACGAGAAGGGACAACGTAGAACACGTCTCTGTCCTGGCACATTTTCGTGTGCGATACTTCCCTCCGGGTCTTCGGGCCTTGCGAAGCCCTGTGTACTGCGAGCGCTGCTACTCGCAGCTGAGAAGGACCGTGGAGCTAGCGGCGAATTCGGAGAGCTCTTCCTTGCACTGCGCCGCTCGCAAGCGGCTTCGTTCTTCGCCTTCTGCAGTCCGGCGAGAGCTGAACTCCAGCGGTCAGTTGCAGCTCTGCCCAACAGCGTGTTCTCAGTTCTGCGGGCAAGCACGCCCTCTTGCCTTGGCCCCGAGAGCAAAGCCCCGAGCGAGCACTCGACTCAGTGCAATGCACCCGGAAGGACGCTCTCGCTCGCCTTTCAAGGAGCGATTCCTAACAGCAGAAGCAGCAGAGGCACAAACTGCATGACGAGAAGGGACAACGTAGAACACGTCTCTGTCCTGGCACATTTTCGTGTGCGATACTTCCCTCCGGGTCTTCGGGCCTTGCGAAGCCCTGTGTACTGCGAGCGCTGCTACTCGCAGCTGAGAAGGACCGTGGAGCTAGCGGCGAATTCGGAGAGCTCTTCGCTGCACTGCGCCGCTCGCAAGCGGCTTCGTTCTTCGCCTTCTGCCGTCCGGCGAGAGCTGAACTCCAGCGGTCAGTTGCAGCTCTGCCCAACAGCGTGTTCTCAGTTCTGCGGGCAAGCACGCCCTCTTGCCTTGGCCCCGAGAGCAAAGCCCCGAGGGAGCACTCGACTCAGTGCAATGCACCCGGAAGGACGCTCTCGCTCGCCTTTCAAGGAGCGATTCCTAACAGCAGAAGCAGCAGAGGCACAAACTGCATGACGAGAAGGGACAACGTAGAACACGTCTCTGTCCTGGCACATTTTCGTGTGCGAAACTTCCCTCCGGGTCTTCGGGCCTTGCGAAGCCCTGTGTACTGCGAGCGCTGCTACTCGCAGCTGAGAAGGACCGTGGAGCTAGCGGCGAATTCGGAGAGCTCTTCGCTGCACTGCGCCGCTCGCAAGCGGCTTCGTTCTTCGCCTTCTGCCGTCCGGCGAGAGCTGAACTCCAGCGGTCAGTTGCAGCTCTGCCCAACAGCGTGTTCTCAGTTCTGCGGGCAAGCACGCCCTCTTGCCTTGGCCCCGAGAGCAAAGCCCCGAGCGAGCACTCGACTCAGTGCAATGCACCCGGAAGGACGCTCTCGCTCGCCTTTCAAGGAGCGATTCCTAACAGCAGAAGCAGCAGAGGCACAAACTGCATGACGAGAAGGGACAACGTAGAACACGTCTCTGTCCTGGCGCATTTTCGTGTGCGATACTTCCCTCCGGGTCTTCGGGCCTTGCGAAGCTCTGTGTACTGCGAGCGCTGCTACTCGCAGCTGAGAAGGACCGTGGAGCTAGCGGCGAATTCGGAGAGCTCTTCGCTGCACTGCGCCGCTCGCAAGCGGCTTCGTTCTTCGCCTTCTGCCGTCCGGCGAGAGCTGAACTCCAGCGGTCAGTTGCAGCTCTGCCCAACAGCGTGTTCTCAGTTCTGCGGGCAAGCACGCCCTCTTGCCTTGGCCCCGAGAGCAAAGCCCCGAGCGAGCACTCGACTCAGTGCAATGCACCCGGAAGGACGCTCTCGCTCGCCTTTCAAGGAGCGATTCCTAACAGCAGAAGCAGCAGAGGCACAAACTGCATGACGAGAAGGGACAACGTAGAACACGTCTCTGTCCTGGCACATTTTCGTGTGCGATACTTCCCTCCGGGTCTTCGGGCCTTGCGAAGCCCTGTGTACTGCGAGCGCTGCTACTCGCAGCTGAGAAGGACCGTGGAGCTAGCGGCGAATTCGGAGAGCTCTTCGCTGCACTGCGCCGCTCGCAAGCGGCTTCGTTCTTCGCCTTCTGCCATCCGGCGAGAGCTGAACTCCAGCGGTCAGTTGCAGCTCTGCCCAACAGCGTGTTCTCAGTTCTGCGGGCAAGCACGCCCTCTTGCCTTGGCCCCGAGAGCAAAGCCCCGAGCGAGCACTCGACTCAGTGCAATGCACCCGGAAGGACGCTCTCGCTCGCCTTTCAAGGAGCGATTCCTAACAGCAGAAGCAGCAGAGGCACAAACTGCATGACGAGAAGGGACAACGTAGAACACGTCTCTGTCCTGGCACATTTTCGTGTGCGAAACTTCCCTCCGGGTCTTCGGGCCTTGCGAAGCCCTGTGTACTGCGAGCGCTGCTACTCGCAGCTGAGAAGGACCGTGGAGCTAGCGGCGAATTCGGAGAGCTCTTCGCTGCACTGCGCCGCTCGCAAGCGGCTTCGTTCTTCGCCTTCTGCCGTCCGGCGAGAGCTGAACTCCAGCGGTCAGTTGCAGCTCTGCCCAACAGCGTGTTCTCAGTTCTGCGGGCAAGCACGCCCTCTTGCCTTGGCCCCGAGAGCAAAGCCCCGAGCGAGCACTCGACTCAGTGCAATGCACCCGGAAGGACGCTCTCGCTCGCCTTTCAAGGAGCGATTCCTAACAGCAGAAGCAGCAGAGGCACAAACTGCATGACGAGAAGGGACAACGTAGAACACGTCTCTGTCCTGGCGCATTTTCGTGTGCGATACTTCCCTCCGGGTCTTCGGGCCTTGCGAAGCTCTGTGTACTGCGAGCGCTGCTACTCGCAGCTGAGAAGGACCGTGGAGCTAGCGGCGAATTCGGAGAGCTCTTCGCTGCACTGCGCCGCTCGCAAGCGGCTTCGTTCTTCGCCTTCTGCCGTCCGGCGAGAGCTGAACTCCAGCGGTCAGTTGCAGCTCTGCCCAACAGCGTGTTCTCAGTTCTGCGGGCAAGCACGCCCTCTTGCCTTGGCCCCGAGAGCAAAGCCCCGAGCGAGCACTCGACTCAGTGCAATGCACCCGGAAGGACGCTCTCGCTCGCCTTTCAAGGAGCGATTCCTAACAGCAGAAGCAGCAGAGGCACAAACTGCATGACGAGAAGGGACAACGTAGAACACGTCTCTGTCCTGGCACATTTCCGTGTGCGAAACTTCCCTCCGGGTCTTCGGGCCTTGCGAAGCCCTGTGTACTGCGAGCGCTGCTACTCGCAGCTGAGAAGGACCGTGGAGCTAGCGGCGAATTCGGAGAGCTCTTCGCTGCACTGCGCCGCTCGCAAGCGGCTTCGTTCTTCGCCTTCTGCCGTCCGGCGAGAGCTGAACTCCAGCGGTCAGTTGCAGCTCTGCCCAACAGCGTGTTCTCAGTTCTGCGGGCAAGCACGCCCTCTTGCCTTGGCCCCGAGTGCAAAGTCCCGAGCGAGCACTCGACTCAGTGCAATGCACCCGGAAGGACGCTCTCGCTCGTCTTTCAAGGAGCGATTCCTAACAGCAGAAGCAGCAGAGGCACAAACTGCATGACGAGAAGGGACAACGTAGAACACGTCTCTGTCCTGGCACATTTTCGTGTGCGAAACTTCCCTCCGGGTCATCGGGCCTTGCGAAGCCCTGTGTACTGCGAGCGCTGCTACTCGCAGCTGAGAAGGACCGTGGAGCTAGCGGCGAATTCGGAGAGCTCTTCGCTGCACTGCGCCGCTCGCAAGCGGCTTCGTTCTTCGCCTTCTGCCGTCCGGCGAGAGCTGAACTCCAGCGGTCAGTTGCAGCTCTGCCCAACAGCGTGTTCTCAGTTCTGCGGGCAAGCACGCCCTCTTGCCTTGGCCCCGAGAGCAAAGCCCCGAGCGAGCACTCGACTCAGTGCAATGCACCCGGAAGGACGCTCTCGCTCGCCTTTCAAGGAGCGATTCCTAACAGCAGAAGCAGCAGAGGCACAAACTGCATGACGAGAAGGGACAACGTAGAACACGTCTCTGTCCTGGCGCATTTTCGTGTGCGATACTTCCCTCCGGGTCTTCGGGCCTTGCGAAGCTCTGTGTACTGCGAGCGCTGCTACTCGCAGCTGAGAAGGACCGTGGAGCTAGCGGCGAATTCGGAGAGCTCTTCGCTGCACTGCGCCGCTCGCAAGCGGCTTCGTTCTTCGCCTTCTGCCGTCCGGCGAGAGCTGAACTCCAGCGGTCAGTTGCAGCTCTGCCCAACAGCGTGTTCTCAGTTCTGCGGGCAAGCACGCCCTCTTGCCTTGGCCCCGAGAGCAAAGTCCCGAGCGAGCACTCGACTCAGTGCAATGCACCCGGAAGGACGCTCTCGCTCGTCTTTCAAGGAGCGATTACCTACAGCAGAAGCAGCAGAGGCACAAACTGCATGACGAGAAGGGACAACGTAGAACACGTCTCTGTCCTGGCACATTTTCGTGTGCGAAACTTCCCTCCGGGTCTTCGGGCCTTGCGAAGCCCTGTGTACTGCGAGCGCTGCTACTCGCAGCTGAGAAGGACCGTGGAGCTAGCGGCGAATTCGGAGAGCTCTTCGCTGCACTGCGCCGCTCGCAAGCGGCTTCGTTCTTCGCCTTCTGCCGTCCGGCGAGAGCTGAACTCCAGCGGTCAGTTGCAGCTCTGCCCAACAGCGTGTTCTCAGTTCTGCGGGCAAGCACGCCCTCTTGCCTTGGCCCCGAGTGCAAAGTCCCGAGCGAGCACTCGACTCAGTGCAATGCACCCAGAAGGACGCTCTCGCTCGTCTTTCAAGGAGCGATTCCTAACAGCAGAAGCAGCAGAGGCACAAACTGCATGACGAGAAGGGACAACGTAGAACACGTCTCTGTCCTGGCACATTTTCGTGTGCGATACTTCCCTCCGGGTCTTCGGGCCTTGCGAAGCTCTGTGTACTGCGAGCGCTGCTACTCGCAGCTGAGAAGGACCGTGGAGCTAGCGGCGAATTCGGAGAGCTCTTCGCTGCACTGCGCCGCTCGCAAGCGGCTTCGTTCTTCGCCTTCTGCCGTCCGGCGAGAGCTGAACTCCAGCGGTCAGTTGCAGCTCTGCCCAACAGCGTGTTCTCAGTTCTGCGGGCAAGCACGCCCTCTTGCCTTGGCCCCGAGTGCAAAATCCCGAGCGAGCACTCGACTCAGTGCAATGCACCCGGAAGGACGCTCTCGCTCGTCTTTCAAGGAGCGATTCCTAACAGCAGTAGCAGCAGAGGCACAAATTGCATGACGAGAAGGGACAACGTAGAACACGTCTCTGTCCTGGCACATTTTCGTGTGCGATACTTCCCTCCGGGTCTTCGGGCCTTGCGAAGCTCTGTTTACTGCGAGCGCTGCTACTCGCAGCTGAGAAGGACCGTGGAGCTAGCGGCGAATTCGGAGAGCTCTTCGCTGCACTGCGCCGCTCGCAAGCGGCTTCGTTCTTCGCCTTTTGCCGTCCGGCGAGAGCTGAACTCCAGCGGTCAGTTGCAGCTCTGCCCAACAGCGTGTTCTCAGTTCTGCGGGCAAGCACGCCCTCTTGCCTTGGCCCCGAGTGCAAAGACCCGAGCGAGCACTCGACTCAGTGCAATGCACCCGGAAGGACGCTCTCGCTCGTCTTTCAAGGAGCGATTACCTACAGCAGAAGCAGCAGAGGCACAAACTGCATGACGAGAAGGGACAACGTAGAACACGTCTCTGTCCTGGCACATTTTCGTGTGCGATACTTCCCTCCGGGTCTTCGGGCCTTGCGAAGCCCTGTGTACTGCGAGCGCTGCTACTCGCAGCTGAGAAGGACCGTGGAGCTAGCGGCGAATTCGGAGAGCTCTTCGCTGCACTGCGCCGCTCGCAAGCGGCTTCGTTCTTCGCCTTCTGCCGTCCGGCGAGAGCTGAACTCCAGCGGTCAGTTGCAGCTCTGCCCAACAGCGTGTTCTCAGTTCTGCGGGCAAGCACGCCCTCTTGCCTTGGCCCCGAGAGCAAAGCCCCGAGCGAGCACTCGACTCAGTGCAATGCACCCGGAAGGACGCTCTCGCTCGCCTTTCAAGGAGCGATTCCTAACAGCAGAAGCAGCAGAGGCACAAACTGCATGACGAGAAGGGACAACGTAGAACACGTCTCTGTCCTGGCACATTTTCGTGTGCGATACTTCCCTCCGGGTCTTCGGGCCTTGCGAAGCCCTGTGTACTGCGAGCGCTGCTACTCGCAGCTGAGAAGGACCGTGGAGCTAGCGGCGAATTCGGAGAGCTCTTCCTTGCACTGCGCCGCTCGCAAGCGGCTTCGTTCTTCGCCTTCTGCCGTCCGGCGAGAGCTGAACTCCAGCGGTCAGTTGCAGCTCTGCCCAACAGCGTGTTCTCAGTTCTGCGGGCAAGCACGCCCTCTTGCCTTGGCCCCGAGAGCAAAGCCCCGAGCGAGCACTCGACTCAGTGCAATGCACCCGGAAGGACGCTCTCGCTCGCCTTTCAAGGAGCGATTCCTAACAGCAGAAGCAGCAGAGGCACAAACTGCATGACGAGAAGGGACAACGTAGAACACGTCTCTGTCCTGGCACATTTTCGTGTGCGATACTTCCCTCCGGGTCTTCGGGCCTTGCGAAGCCCTGTGTACTGCGAGCGCTGCTACTCGCAGCTGAGAAGGACCGTGGAGCTAGCGGCGAATTCGGAGAGCTCTTCGCTGCACTGCGCCGCTCGCAAGCGGCTTCGTTCTTCGCCTTCTGCCGTCCGGCGAGAGCTGAACTCCAGCGGTCAGTTGCAGCTCTGCCCAACAGCGTGTTCTCAGTTCTGCGGGCAAGCACGCCCTCTTGCCTTGGCCCCGAGAGCAAAGCCCCGAGGGAGCACTCGACTCAGTGCAATGCACCCGGAAGGACGCTCTCGCTCGCCTTTCAAGGAGCGATTCCTAACAGCAGAAGCAGCAGAGGCACAAACTGCATGACGAGAAGGGACAACGTAGAACACGTCTCTGTCCTGGCACATTTTCGTGTGCGATACTTCCCTCCGGGTCTTCGGGCCTTGCGAAGCCCTGTGTACTGCGAGCGCTGCTACTCGCAGCTGAGAAGGACCGTGGAGCTAGCGGCGAATTCGGAGAGCTCTTCGCTGCACTGCGCCGCTCGCAAGCGGCTTCGTTCTTCGCCTTCTGCCGTCCGGCGAGAGCTGAACTCCAGCGGTCAGTTGCAGCTCTGCCCAACAGCGTGTTCTCAGTTCTGCGGGCAAGCACGCCCTCTTGCCTTGGCCCCGAGAGCAAAGCCCCGAGCGAGCACTCGACTCAGTGCAATGCACCCGGAAGGACGCTCTCGCTCGCCTTTCAAGGAGCGATTCCTAACAGCAGAAGCAGCAGAGGCACAAACTGCATGACGAGAAGGGACAACGTAGAACACGTCTCTGTCCTGGCGCATTTTCGTGTGCGATACTTCCCTCCGGGTCTTCGGGCCTTGCGAAGCCCTGTGTACTGCGAGCGCTGCTACTCGCAGCTGAGAAGGACCGTGGAGCTAGCGGCGAATTCGGAGAGCTCTTCGCTGCACTGCGCCGCTCGCAAGCGGCTTCGTTCTTCGCCTTCTGCCGTCCGGCGAGAGCTGAACTCCAGCGGTCAGTTGCAGCTCTGCCCAACAGCGTGTTCTCAGTTCTGCGGGCAAGCACGCCCTCTTGCCTTGGCCCCGAGAGCAAAGCCCCGAGCGAGCACTCGACTCAGTGCAATGCACCGGAAGGACGCTCTCGCTCGCCTTTCAAGGAGCGATTCCTAACAGCAGAAGCAGCAGAGGCACAAACTGCATGACGAGAAGGGACAACGTAGAACACGTCTCTGTCCTGGCGCATTTTCGTGTGCGAAACTTCCCTCCGGGTCTTCGGGCCTTGCGAAGCCCTGTGTACTGCGAGCGCTGCTACTCGCAGCTGAGAAGGACCGTGAGCTAGCGGCGAATTCGGAGAGCTCTTCGCTGCACTGCGCCGCTCGCAAGCGGCTTCGTTCTTCGCCTTCTGCCGTTCCGGCGAGAGCTGAACTCCAGCGGTCAGTTGCAGCTCTGCCCAACATCGTGTTCTCAGTTCTGCGGGCAAGCACGCCCTCTTGCCTTGGCCCCGAGAGCAAAGCCCCGAGCGAGCACTCGACTCAGTGCAATGCACCGGAAGGACGCTCTCCGCTCGTCTTTCAAGGAGCGATTCCTAACAGCAGAAGCAGCAGAGGCACAAACTGCATGACGAGAAGGGACAACGTAGAACACGTCTCTGTCCTGGCGCATTTTCGTGTGCGATACTTCCCTCCGGTCTTCGGGCCTTGCGAAGCCCTGTGTACTGCGAGCGCTGCTACTCGCAGCTGAGAAGGACCGTGGAGCTAGCGGCGAATTCGGAGAGCTCTTCGCTGCACTGCGCCGCTCGCAAGCGGCTTCGTTCTTCGCCTTCTGCCGTCCGGCGAGAGCTGAACTCCAGCGGTCAGTTGCAGCTCTGCCAACAGCGTGTTCTCAGTTCTGCGGGCAAGCACGCCCTCTTGCCTTGGCCCCTGAGAGCAAAGCCCCGAGCGAGCACTCGACTCAGTGCAATGCACCCGGAAGGACGCTCTCGCTCGCCTTTCAAGGAGCGATTCCTAACAGCAGAAGCAGCAGAGGCACAAACTGCATGACGAGAAGGGACAACGTAGAACACGTCTCTGTCCTGGCGCATTTTCGTGTGCGATACTTCCCTCCGGGTCTTCGGGCCTTGCGAAGCCCTGTGTACTGCGAGCGCTGCTACTCGCAGCTGAGAAGGGACCGTGGAGCTAGCGGCGAATTCGGAGAGCTCTTCGCTGCACTGCGCCGCTCGCAAGCGGCTTCGTTCTTCGCCTTCTGCCGTCCGGCGAGAGCTGAACTCCAGCGGTCAGTTGCAGCTCTGCCCAACAGCGTGTTCTCAGTTCTGCGGGCAAGCACGCCCTCTTGCCTTGGCCCCGAGAGCAAAGTCCCGAGCGAGCACTCGACTCAGTGCAATGCACCCGGAAGGACGCTCTCGCTCGTCTTTCAAGGAGCGATTCCTAACAGCAGAAGCAGCAGAGGCACAAACTGCATGACGAGAAGGGACAACGTAGAACACGTCTCTGTCCTGGCGCATTTTCGTGTGCGATACTTCCCTCCGGGTCTTCGGGCCTTGCGAAGCTCTGTGTACTGCGAGCGCTGCTACTCGCAGCTGAGAAGGACCGTGGAGCTAGCGGCGAATTCGGAGAGCTCTTCGCTGCACTGCGCCGCTCGCAAGCGGCTTCGTTCTTCGCCTTCTGCCGTCCGGCGAGAGCTGAACTCCAGCGGTCAGTTGCAGCTCTGCCCAACAGCGTGTTCTCAGTTCTGCGGGCAAGCACGCCCTCTTGCCTTGGCCCCGAGAGCAAAGTCCCGAGCGAGCACTCGACTCAGTGCAATGCACCCGGAAGGACGCTCTCGCTCGTCTTTCAAGGAGCGATTCCTAACAGCAGAAGCAGCAGAGGCACAAACTGCATGACGAGAAGGGACAACGTAGAACACGTCTCTGTCCTGGCGCATTTTCGTGTGCGATACTTCCCTCCGGGTCTTCGGGCCTTGCGAAGCTCTGTGTACTGCGAGCGCTGCTACTCGCAGCTGAGAAGGACCGTGGAGCTAGCGGCGAATTCGGAGAGCTCTTCGCTGCACTGCGCCGCTCGCAAGCGGCTTCGTTCTTCGCCTTCTGCCGTCCGGCGAGAGCTGAACTCCAGCGGTCAGTTGCAGCTCTGCCCAACAGCGTGTTCTCAGTTCTGCGGGCAAGCACGCCCTCTTGCCTTGGCCCCGAGTGCAAAGCCCCGAGCGAGCACTCGACTCAGTGCAATGCACCCGGAAGGACGCTCTCGCTCGCCTTTCAAGGAGCGATTCCTAACAGCAGAAGCAGCAGAGGCACAAACTGCATGACGAGAAGGGACAACGTAGAACACGTCTCTGTCCTGGCGCATTTTCGTGTGCGAAACTTCCCTCCGGGTCTTCGGGCCTTGCGAAGCCCTGTGTACTGCGAGCGCTGCTACTCGCAGCTGAGAAGGACCGTGGAGCTAGCGGCGAATTCGGAGAGCTCTTCGCTGCACTGCGCCGCTCGCAAGCGGCTTCGTTCTTCGCCTTCTGCCGTCCGGCGAGAGCTGAACTCCAGCGGTCAGTTGCAGCTCTGCCCAACAGCGTGTTCTCAGTTCTGCGGGCAAGCACGCCCTCTTGCCTTGGCCCCGAGAGCAAAGCCCCGAGCGAGCACTCGACTCAGTGCAATGCACCCGGAAGGACGCTCTCGCTCGTCTTTCAAGGAGCGATTCCTAACAGCAGAAGCAGCAGAGGCACAAACTGCATGACGAGAAGGGACAACGTAGAACACGTCTCTGTCCTGGCGCATTTTCGTGTGCGATACTTCCCTCCGGGTCTTCGGGCCTTGCGAAGCCCTGTGTACTGCGAGCGCTGCTACTCGCAGCTGAGAAGGACCGTGGAGCTAGCGGCGAATTCGGAGAGCTCTTCGCTGCACTGCGCCGCTCGCAAGCGGCTTCGTTCTTCGCCTTCTGCCGTCCGGCGAGAGCTGAACTCCAGCGG
The DNA here is from genome assembly GCF_052056855.1 of Sturnus vulgaris. Lineage (NCBI taxonomy): Eukaryota > Metazoa > Chordata > Aves > Passeriformes > Sturnidae > Sturnus > Sturnus vulgaris. The sequence goes on from NW_028276280.1 coordinate 103,926, forward strand.
TCAGTTGCAGCTCTGCCCAACAGCGTGTTCTCAGTTCTGCGGGCAAGCACGCCCTCTTGCCTTGGCCCCGAGAGCAAAGTCCCGAGCGAGCACTCGACTCAGTGCAATGCACCCGGAAGGACGCTCTCGCTCGCCTTTCAAGGAGCGATTCCTAACAGCAGAAGCAGCAGAGGCACAAACTGCATGACGAGAAGGGACAACGTAGAACACGTCTCTGTCCTGGCGCATTTTCGTGTGCGATACTTCCCTCCGGGTCTTCGGGCCTTGCGAAGCCCTGTGTACTGCGAGCGCTGCTACTCGCAGCTGAGAAGGACCGTGGAGCTAGCGGCGAATTCGGAGAGCTCTTCGCTGCACTGCGCCGCTCGCAAGCGGCTTCGTTCTTCGCCTTCTGCCGTCCGGCGAGAGCTGAACTCCAGCGGTCAGTTGCAGCTCTGCCCAACAGCGTGTTCTCAGTTCTGCGGGCAAGCACGCCCTCTTGCCTTGGCCCCGAGTGCAAAGTCCCGAGCGAGCACTCGACTCAGTGCAATGCACCCGGAAGGACGCTCTCGCTCGTCTTTCAAGGAGCGATTACCTACAGCAGAAGCAGCAGAGGCACAAACTGCATGACGAGAAGGGACAACGTAGAACACGTCTCTGTCCTGGCGCATTTTCGTGTGCGATACTTCCCTCCGGGTCTTCGGGCCTTGCGAAGCTCTGTGTACTGCGAGCGCTGCTACTCGCAGCTGAGAAGGACCGTGGAGCTAGCGGCGAATTCGGAGAGCTCTTCGCTGCACTGCGCCGCTCGCAAGCGGCTTCGTTCTTCGCCTTCTGCCGTCCGGCGAGAGCTGAACTCCAGCGGTCAGTTGCAGCTCTGCCCAACAGCGTGTTCTCAGTTCTGCGGGCAAGCACGCCCTCTTGCCTTGGCCCCGAGAGCAAAGTCCCGAGCGAGCACTCGACTCAGTGCAATGCACCCGGAAGGACGCTCTCGCTCGCCTTTCAAGGAGCGATTCCTAACAGCAGAAGCAGCAGAGGCACAAACTGCATGACGAGAAGGGACAACGTAGAACACGTCTCTGTCCTGGCGCATTTTCGTGTGCGATACTTCCCTCCGGGTCTTCGGGCCTTGCGAAGCTCTGTGTACTGCGAGCGCTGCTACTCGCAGCTGAGAAGGACCGTGGAGCTAGCGGCGAATTCGGAGAGCTCTTCGCTGCACTGCGCCGCTCGCAAGCGGCTTCGTTCTTCGCCTTCTGCCGTCCGGCGAGAGCTGAACTCCAGCGGTCAGTTGCAGCTCTGCCCAACAGCGTGTTCTCAGTTCTGCGGGCAAGCACGCCCTCTTGCCTTGGCCCCGAGTGCAAAGTCCCGAGCGAGCACTCGACTCAGTGCAATGCACCCGGAAGGACGCTCTCGCTCGCCTTTCAAGGAGCGATTACCTACAGCAGAAGCAGCAGAGGCACAAACTGCATGACGAGAAGGGACAACGTAGAACACGTCTCTGTCCTGGCGCATTTTCGTGTGCGATACTTCCCTCCGGGTCTTCGGGCCTTGCGAAGCCCTGTGTACTGCGAGCGCTGCTACTCGCAGCTGAGAAGGACCGTGGAGCTAGCTGCGAATTCGGAGAGCTCTTCGCTGCACTGCGCCGCTCGCAAGCGGCTTCGTTCTTCGCCTTCTGCCGTCCGGCGAGAGCTGAACTCCAGCGGTCAGTTGCAGCTCTGCCCAACAGCGTGTTCTCAGTTCTGCGGGCAAGCACGCCCTCTTGCCTTGGCCCCGAGTGCAAAGTCCCGAGCGAGCACTCGACTCAGTGCAATGCACCCGGAAGGACGCTCTCGCTCGTCTTTCAAGGAGCGATTACCTACAGCAGAAGCAGCAGAGGCACAAACTGCATGACGAGAAGGGACAACGTAGAACACGTCTCTGTCCTGGCGCATTTTCGTGTGCGATACTTCCCTCCGGGTCTTCGGGCCTTGCGAAGCTCTGTGTACTGCGAGCGCTGCTACTCGCAGCTGAGAAGGACCGTGGAGCTAGCGGCGAATTCGGAGAGCTCTTCGCTGCACTGCGCCGCTCGCAAGCGGCTTCGTTCTTCGCCTTCTGCCGTCCGGCGAGAGCTGAACTCCAGCGGTCAGTTGCAGCTCTGCCCAACAGCGTGTTCTCAGTTCTGCGGGCAAGCACGCCCTCTTGCCTTGGCCCCGAGTGCAAAGTCCCGAGCGAGCACTCGACTCAGTGCAATGCACCCGGAAGGACGCTCTCGCTCGTCTTTCAAGGAGCGATTACCTACAGCAGAAGCAGCAGAGGCACAAACTGCATGACGAGAAGGGACAACGTAGAACACGTCTCTGTCCTGGCGCATTTTCGTGTGCGATACTTCCCTCCGGGTCTTCGGGCCTTGCGAAGCTCTGTGTACTGCGAGCGCTGCTACTCGCAGCTGAGAAGGACCGTGGAGCTAGCGGCGAATTCGGAGAGCTCTTCGCTGCACTGCGCCGCTCGCAAGCGGCTTCGTTCTTCGCCTTCTGCCGTCCGGCGAGAGCTGAACTCCAGCGGTCAGTTGCAGCTCTGCCCAACAGCGTGTTCTCAGTTCTGCGGGCAAGCACGCCCTCTTGCCTTGGCCCCGAGTGCAAAGTCCCGAGCGAGCACTCGACTCAGTGCAATGCACCCGGAAGGACGCTCTCGCTCGCCTTTCAAGGAGCGATTACCTACAGCAGAAGCAGCAGAGGCACAAACTGCATGACGAGAAGGGACAACGTAGAACACGTCTCTGTCCTGGCGCATTTTCGTGTGCGATACTTCCCTCCGGGTCTTCGGGCCTTGCGAAGCCCTGTGTACTGCGAGCGCTGCTACTCGCAGCTGAGAAGGACCGTGGAGCTAGCTGCGAATTCGGAGAGCTCTTCGCTGCACTGCGCCGCTCGCAAGCGGCTTCGTTCTTCGCCTTCTGCCGTCCGGCGAGAGCTGAACTCCAGCGGTCAGTTGCAGCTCTGCCCAACAGCGTGTTCTCAGTTCTGCGGGCAAGCACGCCCTCTTGCCTTGGCCCCGAGTGCAAAGTCCCGAGCGAGCACTCGACTCAGTGCAATGCACCCGGAAGGACGCTCTCGCTCGTCTTTCAAGGAGCGATTACTTACAGCAGAAGCAGCAGAGGCACAAACTGCATGACGAGAAGGGACAACGTAGAACACGTCTCTGTCCTGGCGCATTTTCGTGTGCGATACTTCCCTCCGGGTCTTCGGGCCTTGCGAAGCCCTGTGTACTGCGAGCGCTGCTACTCGCAGCTGAGAAGGACCGTGGAGCTAGCGGCGAATTCGGAGAGCTCTTCGCTGCACTGCGCCGCTCGCAAGCGGCTTCGTTCTTCGCCTTCTGCTGTCCGGCGAGAGCTGAACTCCAGCGGTCAGTTGCAGCTCTGCCCAACAGCGTGTTCTCAGTTCTGCGGGCAAGCACGCCCTCTTGCCTTGGCCCCGAGTGCAAAGTCCCGAGCGAGCACTCGACTCAGTGCAATGCACCCGGAAGGACGCTCTCGCTCGTCTTTCAAGGAGCGATTACCTACAGCAGAAGCAGCAGAGGCACAAACTGCATGACGAGAAGGGACAACGTAGAACACGTCTCTGTCCTGGCGCATTTTCGTGTGCGATACTTCCCTCCGGGTCTTCGGGCCTTGCGAAGCTCTGTGTACTGCGAGCGCTGCTACTCGCAGCTGAGAAGGACCGTGGAGCTAGCGGCGAATTCGGAGAGCTCTTCGCTGCACTGCGCCGCTCGCAAGCGGCTTCGTTCTTCGCCTTCTGCCGTCCGGCGAGAGCTGAACTCCAGCGGTCAGTTGCAGCTCTGCCCAACAGCGTGTTCTCAGTTCTGCGGGCAAGCACGCCCTCTTGCCTTGGCCCCGAGTGCAAAGTCCCGAGCGAGCACTCGACTCAGTGCAATGCACCCGGAAGGACGCTCTCGCTCGTCTTTCAAGGAGCGATTACCTACAGCAGAAGCAGCAGAGGCACAAACTGCATGACGAGAAGGGACAACGTAGAACACGTCTCTGTCCTGGCACATTTTCGTGTGCGATACTTCCCTCCGGGTCTTCGGGCCTTGCGAAGCTCTGTGTACTGCGAGCGCTGCTACTCGCAGCTGAGAAGGACCGTGGAGCTAGCGGCGAATTCGGAGAGCTCTTCGCTGCACTGCGCCGCTCGCAAGCGGCTTCGTTCTTCGCCTTCTGCCGTCCGGCGAGAGCTGAACTCCAGCGGTCAGTTGCAGCTCTGCCCAACAGCGTGTTCTCAGTTCTGCGGGCAAGCACGCCCTCTTGCCTTGGCCCCGAGAGCAAAGTCCCGAGCGAGCACTCGACTCAGTGCAATGCACCCGGAAGGACGCTCTCGCTCGCCTTTCAAGGAGCGATTCCTAACAGCAGAAGCAGCAGAGGCACAAACTGCATGACGAGAAGGGACAACGTAGAACACGTCTCTGTCCTGGCGCATTTTCGTGTGCGATACTTCCCTCCGGGTCTTCGGGCCTTGCGAAGCTCTGTGTACTGCGAGCGCTGCTACTCGCAGCTGAGAAGGACCGTGGAGCTAGCGGCGAATTCGGAGAGCTCTTCGCTGCACTGCGCCGCTCGCAAGCGGCTTCGTTCTTCGCCTTCTGCCGTCCGGCGAGAGCTGAACTCCAGCGGTCAGTTGCAGCTCTGCCCAACAGCGTGTTCTCAGTTCTGCGGGCAAGCACGCCCTCTTGCCTTGGCCCCGAGTGCAAAGTCCCGAGCGAGCACTCGACTCAGTGCAATGCACCCGGAAGGACGCTCTCGCTCGTCTTTCAAGGAGCGATTCCTAACAGCAGAAGCAGCAGAGGCACAAACTGCATGACGAGAAGGGACAACGTAGAACACGTCTCTGTCCTGGCGCATTTTCGTGTGCGATACTTCCCTCCGGGTCTTCGGGCCTTGCGAAGCCCTGTGTACTGCGAGCGCTGCTACTCGCAGCTGAGAAGGACCGTGGAGCTAGCGGCGAATTCGGAGAGCTCTTCGCTGCACTGCGCCGCTCGCAAGCGGATTCGTTCTTCGCTTTCTGCCGTCCGGCGAGAGCTGAACTCCAGCGGTCAGTTGCAGCTCTGCCCAACAGCGTGTTCTCAGTTCTGCGGGCAAGCACGCCCTCTTGCCTTGGCCCCGAGTGCAAAGTCCCGAGCGAGCACTCGACTCAGTGCAATGCACCCGGAAGGACGCTCTCGCTCGTCTTTCAAGGAGCGATTCCTAACAGCAGAAGCAGCAGAGGCACAAACTGCATGACGAGAAGGGACAACGTAGAACACGTCTCTGTCCTGGCGCATTTTCGTGTGCGATACTTCCCTCCGGGTCTTCGGGCCTTGCGAAGCTCTGTGTACTGCGAGCGCTGCTGCTCGCAGCTGAGAAGGACCGTGGAGCTAGCGGCGAATTCGGAGAGCTCTTCGCTGCACTGCGCCGCTCGCAAGCGGCTTCGTTCTTCGCCTTCTGCCGTCCGGCGAGAGCTGAACTCCAGCGGTCAGTTGCAGCTCTGCCCAACAGCGTGTTCTCAGTTCTGCGGGCAAGCACGCCCTCTTGCCTTGGCCCCGAGTGCAAAGTCCCGAGCGAGCACTCGACTCAGTGCAATGCACCCGGAAGGACGCTCTCGCTCGTCTTTCAAGGAGCGATTACCTACAGCAGAAGCAGCAGAGGCACAAACTGCATGACGAGAAGGGACAACGTAGAACACGTCTCTGTCCTGGCGCATTTTCGTGTGCGATACTTCCCTCCGGGTCTTCGGGCCTTGCGAAGCTCTGTGTACTGCGAGCGCTGCTACTCGCAGCTGAGAAGGACCGTGGAGCTAGCGGCGAATTCGGAGAGCTCTTCGCTGCACTGCGCCGCTCGCAAGCGGCTTCGTTCTTCGCCTTCTGCCGTCCGGCGAGAGCTGAACTCCAGCGGTCAGTTGCAGCTCTGCCCAACAGCGTGTTCTCAGTTCTGCGGGCAAGCACGCCCTCTTGCCTTGGCCCCGAGTGCAAAGTCCCGAGCGAGCACTCGACTCAGTGCAATGCACCCGGAAGGACGCTCTCGCTCGTCTTTCAAGGAGCGATTACCTACAGCAGAAGCAGCAGAGGCACAAACTGCATGACGAGAAGGGACAACGTAGAACACGTCTCTGTCCTGGCGCATTTTCGTGTGCGATACTTCCCTCCGGGTCTTCGGGCCTTGCGAAGCCCTGTGTACTGCGAGCGCTGCTACTCGCAGCTGAGAAGGACCGTGGAGCTAGCTGCGAATTCGGAGAGCTCTTCGCTGCACTGCGCCGCTCGCAAGCGGCTTCGTTCTTCGCCTTCTGCCGTCCGGCGAGAGCTGAACTCCAGCGGTCAGTTGCAGCTCTGCCCAACAGCGTGTTCTCAGTTCTGCGGGCAAGCACGCCCTCTTGCCTTGGCCCCGAGTGCAAAGTCCCGAGCGAGCACTCGACTCAGTGCAATGCACCCGGAAGGACGCTCTCGCTCGTCTTTCAAGGAGCGATTACTTACAGCAGAAGCAGCAGAGGCACAAACTGCATGACGAGAAGGGACAACGTAGAACACGTCTCTGTCCTGGCGCATTTTCGTGTGCGATACTTCCCTCCGGGTCTTCGGGCCTTGCGAAGCCCTGTGTACTGCGAGCGCTGCTACTCGCAGCTGAGAAGGACCGTGGAGCTAGCGGCGAATTCGGAGAGCTCTTCGCTGCACTGCGCCGCTCGCAAGCGGCTTCGTTCTTCGCCTTCTGCCGTCCGGCGAGAGCTGAACTCCAGCGGTCAGTTGCAGCTCTGCCCAACAGCGTGTTCTCAGTTCTGCGGGCAAGCACGCCCTCTTGCCTTGGCCCCGAGAGCAAAGTCCCGAGCGAGCACTCGACTCAGTGCAATGCACCCGGAAGGACGCTCTCGCTCGTCTTTCAAGGAGCGATTCCTAACAGCAGAAGCAGCAGAGGCACAAACTGCATGACGAGAAGGGACAACGTAGAACACGTCTCTGTCCTGGCGCATTTTCGTGTGCGATACTTCCCTCCGGGTCTTCGGGCCTTGCGAAGCTCTGTGTACTGCGAGCGCTGCTACTCGCAGCTGAGAAGGACCGTGGAGCTAGCGGCGAATTCGGAGAGCTCTTCGCTGCACTGCGCCGCTCGCAAGCGGCTTCGTTCTTCGCCTTCTGCCGTCCGGCGAGAGCTGAACTCCAGCGGTCAGTTGCAGCTCTGCCCAACAGCGTGTTCTCAGTTCTGCGGGCAAGCACGCCCTCTTGCCTTGGCCCCGAGTGCAAAGTCCCGAGCGAGCACTCGACTCAGTGCAATGCACCCGGAAGGACGCTCTCGCTCGTCTTTCAAGGAGCGATTACCTACAGCAGAAGCAGCAGAGGCACAAACTGCATGACGAGAAGGGACAACGTAGAACACGTCTCTGTCCTGGCGCATTTTCGTGTGCGATACTTCCCTCCGGGTCTTCGGGCCTTGCGAAGCTCTGTGTACTGCGAGCGCTGCTACTCGCAGCTGGGAAGGACCGTGGAGCTAGCGGCGAATTCGGAGAGCTCTTCGCTGCACTGCGCCGCTCGCAAGCGGCTTCGTTCTTCGCCTTCTGCCGTCCGGCGAGAGCTGAACTCCAGCGGTCAGTTGCAGCTCTGCCCAACAGCGTGTTCTCAGTTCTGCGGGCAAGCACGCCCTCTTGCCTTGGCCCCGAGTGCAAAGTCCCGAGCGAGCACTCGACTCAGTGCAATGCACCCGGAAGGACGCTCTCGCTCGCCTTTCAAGGAGCGATTCCTAACAGCAGAAGCAGCAGAGGCACAAACTGCATGACGAGATGGGACAACGTAGAACACGTCTCTGTCCTGGCGCATTTTCGTGTGCGATACTTCCCTCCGGGTCTTCGGGCCTTGCGAAGCCCTGTGTACTGCGAGCGCTGCTACTCGCAGCTGAGAAGGACCGTGGAGCTAGCGGCGAATTCGGAGAGCTCTTCGCTGCACTGCGCCGCTCGCAAGCGGCTTCGTTCTTCGCCTTCTGCCGTCCGGCGAGAGCTGAACTCCAGCGGTCAGTTGCAGCTCTGCCCAACAGCGTGTTCTCAGTTCTGCGGGCAAGCACGCCCTCTTGCCTTGGCCCCGAGAGCAAAGTCCCGAGCGAGCACTCGACTCAGTGCAATGCACCCAGAAGGACGCTCTCGCTCGCCTTTCAAGGAGCGATTCCTAACAGCAGAAGCAGCAGAGGCACAAACTGCATGACGAGAAGGGACAACGTAGAACACGTCTCTGTCCTGGCACATTTTCGTGTGCGATACTTCCCTCCGGGTCTTCGGGCCTTGCGAAGCTCTGTGTACTGCGAGCGCTGCTACTCGCAGCTGAGAAGGACCGTGGAGCTAGCGGCGAATTCGGAGAGCTCTTCGCTGCACTGCGCCGCTCGCAAGCGGCTTCGTTCTTCGCCTTCTGCCGTCCGGCGAGAGCTGAACTCCAGCGGTCAGTTGCAGCTCTGCCCAACAGCGTGTTCTCAGTTCTGCGGGCAAGCACGCCCTCTTGCCTTGGCCCCGAGAGCAAAGCCCCGAGCGAGCACTCGACTCAGTGCAATGCACCCGGAAGGACGCTCTCGCTCGCCTTTCAAGGAGCGATTCCTAACAGCAGAAGCAGCAGAGGCACAAACTGCATGACGAGAAGGGACAACGTAGAACACGTCTCTGTCCTGGCACATTTTCGTGTGCGATACTTCCCTCCGGGTCTTCGGGCCTTGCGAAGCTCTGTGTACTGCGAGCGCTGCTACTCGCAGCTGAGAAGGACCGTGGAGCTAGCGGCGAATTCGGAGAGCTCTTCGCTGCACTGCGCCGCTCGCAAGCGGCTTCGTTCTTCGCCTTCTGCCGTCCGGCGAGAGCTGAACTCCAGCGGTCAGTTGCAGCTCTGCCCAACAGCGTGTTCTCAGTTCTGCGGGCAAGCACGCCCTCTTGCCTTGGCCCCGAGAGCAAAGCCCCGAGCGAGCACTCGACTCAGTGCAATGCACCCGGAAGGACGCTCTCGCTCGCCTTTCAAGGAGCGATTCCTAACAGCAGAAGCAGCAGAGGCACAAACTGCATGACGAGAAGGGACAACGTAGAACACGTCTCTGTCCTGGCGCATTTTCGTGTGCGAAACTTCCCTCCGGGTCTTCGGGCCTTGCGAAGCTCTGTGTACTGCGAGCGCTGCTACTCGCAGCTGAGAAGGACCGTGGAGCTAGCGGCGAATTCGGAGAGCTCTTCGCTGCACTGCGCCGCTCGCAAGCGGCTTCGTTCTTCGCCTTCTGCCGTCCGGCGAGAGCTGAACTCCAGCGGTCAGTTGCAGCTCTGCCCAACAGCGTGTTCTCAGTTCTGCGGGCAAGCACGCCCTCTTGCCTTGGCCCCGAGTGCAAAGTCCCGAGCGAGCACTCGACTCAGTGCAATGCACCCGGAAGGACGCTCTCGCTCGTCTTTCAAGGAGCGATTACCTACAGCAGAAGCAGCAGAGGCACAAACTGCATGACGAGAAGGGACAACGTAGAACACGTCTCTGTCCTGGCGCATTTTCGTGTGCGATACTTCCCTCCGGGTCTTCGGGCCTTGCGAAGCTCTGTGTACTGCGAGCGCTGCTACTCGCAGCTGGGAAGGACCGTGGAGCTAGCGGCGAATTCGGAGAGCTCTTCGCTGCACTGCGCCGCTCGCAAGCGGCTTCGTTCTTCGCCTTCTGCCGTCCGGCGAGAGCTGAACTCCAGCGGTCAGTTGCAGCTCTGCCCAACAGCGTGTTCTCAGTTCTGCGGGCAAGCACGCCCTCTTGCCTTGGCCCCGAGAGCAAAGTCCCGAGCGAGCACTCGACTCAGTGCAATGCACCCGGAAGGACGCTCTCGCTCGCCTTTCAAGGAGCGATTCCTAACAGCAGAAGCAGCAGAGGCACAAACTGCATGACGAGATGGGACAACGTAGAACACGTCTCTGTCCTGGCGCATTTTCGTGTGCGATACTTCCCTCCGGGTCTTCGGGCCTTGCGAAGCTCTGTGTACTGCGAGCGCTGCTACTCGCAGCTGAGAAGGACCGTGGAGCTAGCGGCGAATTCGGAGAGCTCTTCGCTGCACTGCGCCGCTCGCAAGCGGCTTCGTTCTTCGCCTTCTGCCGTCCGGCGAGAGCTGAACTCCAGCGGTCAGTTGCAGCTCTGCCCAACAGCGTGTTCTCAGTTCTGCGGGCAAGCACGCCCTCTTGCCTTGGCCCCGAGAGCAAAGCCCCGAGCGAGCACTCGACTCAGTGCAATGCACCCGGAAGGACGCTCTCGCTCGCCTTTCAAGGAGCGATTCCTAACAGCAGAAGCAGCAGAGGCACAAACTGCATGACGAGAAGGGACAACGTAGAACACGTCTCTGTCCTGGCGCATTTTCGTGTGCGAAACTTCCCTCCGGGTCTTCGGGCCTTGCGAAGCCCTGTGTACTGCGAGCGCTGCTACTCGCAGCTGAGAAGGACCGTGGAGCTAGCGGCGAATTCGGAGAGCTCTTCGCTGCACTGCGCCGCTCGCAAGCGGCTTCGTTCTTCGCCTTCTGCCGTCCGGCGAGAGCTGAACTCCAGCGGTCAGTTGCAGCTCTGCCCAACAGCGTGTTCTCAGTTCTGCGGGCAAGCACGCCCTCTTGCCTTGGCCCCGAGAGCAAAGTCCCGAGCGAGCACTCGACTCAGTGCAATGCACCCGGAAGGACGCTCTCGTCCGCCTTTCAAGGAGCGATTCCTAACAGCAGAAGCAGCAGAGGCACAAACTGCATGACGAGAAGGGACAACGTAGAACACGTCTCTGTCCTGGCACATTTTCGTGTGCGATACTTCCCTCCGGGTCTTCGGGCCTTGCGAAGCTCTGTGTACTGCGAGCGCTGCTACTCGCAGCTGAGAAGGACCGTGGAGCTAGCGGCGAATTCGGAGAGCTCTTCGCTGCACTGCGCCGCTCGCAAGCGGCTTCGTTCTTCGCCTTCTGCCGTCCGGCGAGAGCTGAACTCCAGCGGTCAGTTGCAGCTCTGCCCAACAGCGTGTTCTCAGTTCTGCGGGCAAGCACGCCCTCTTGCCTTGGCCCCGAGAGCAAAGCCCCGAGCGAGCACTCGACTCAGTGCAATGCACCCGGAAGGACGCTCTCGCTCGCCTTTCAAGGAGCGATTCCTAACAGCAGAAGCAGCAGAGGCACAAACTGCATGACGAGAAGGGACAACGTAGAACACGTCTCTGTCCTGGCACATTTTCGTGTGCGATACTTCCCTCCGGGTCTTCGGGCCTTGCGAAGCTCTGTGTACTGCGAGCGCTGCTACTCGCAGCTGAGAAGGACCGTGGAGCTAGCGGCGAATTCGGAGAGCTCTTCGCTGCACTGCGCCGCTCGCAAGCGGCTTCGTTCTTCGCCTTCTGCCGTCCGGCGAGAGCTGAACTCCAGCGGTCAGTTGCAGCTCTGCCCAACAGCGTGTTCTCAGTTCTGCGGGCAAGCACGCCCTCTTGCCTTGGCCCCGAGAGCAAAGCCCCGAGCGAGCACTCGACTCAGTGCAATGCACCCGGAAGGACGCTCTCGCTCGCCTTTCAAGGAGCGATTCCTAACAGCAGAAGCAGCAGAGGCACAAACTGCATGACGAGAAGGGACAACGTAGAACACGTCTCTGTCCTGGCACATTTTCGTGTGCGAAACTTCCCTCCGGGTCTTCGGGCCTTGCGAAGCCCTGTGTACTGCGAGCGCTGCTACTCGCAGCTGAGAAGGACCGTGGAGCTAGCGGCGAATTCGGAGAGCTCTTCGCTGCACTGCGCCGCTCGCAAGCGGCTTCGTTCTTCGCCTTCTGCCGTCCGGCGAGAGCTGAACTCCAGCGGTCAGTTGCAGCTCTGCCCAACAGCGTGTTCTCAGTTCTGCGGGCAAGCACGCCCTCTTGCCTTGGCCCCGAGAGCAAAGTCCCGAGCGAGCACTCGACTCAGTGCAATGCACCCGGAAGGACGCTCTCGCTCGCCTTTCAAGGAGCGATTCCTAACAGCAGAAGCAGCAGAGGCACAAACTGCATGACGAGAAGGGACAACGTAGAACACGTCTCTGTCCTGGCACATTTCCGTGTGCCATACTTCCCTCCGGGTCTTCGGGCCTTGCGAAGCTCTGTGTACTGCGAGCGCTGCTACTCGCAGCTGGGAAGGACCGTGGAGCTAGCGGCGAATTCGGAGAGCTCTTCGCTGCACTGCGCCGCTCGCAAGCGGCTTCGTTCTTCGCCTTCTGCCGTCCGGCGAGAGCTGAACTCCAGCGGTCAGTTGCAGCTCTGCCCAACAGCGTGTTCTCAGTTCTGCGGGCAAGCACGCCCTCTTGCCTTGGCCCCGAGAGCAAAGTCCCGAGCGAGCACTCGACTCAGTGCAATGCACCCGGAAAGACGCTGTTGCTCGCCTTTCAAGGAGCGATTCCTAACAGCAGAAGCAGCAGAGGCACAAACTGCATGACGAGAAGGGACAACGTAGAACACGTCTCTGTCCTGGTACATTTTCCTGTGCGAAACTTCCCTCCGGGTCTTCGGTCCTTGCGGAGCTCTATGTACTGTGAGCGCTGCTACTTGCAGCTGAGAAAGACCGTGGAGCTAGCGGCGAATTCGGAGAGCGCTGAGCACGTAGTCAAGAAGCGAGACGTGGCCCTGCAACGCGGTGCTAATAGCAGCTTCCTCGCGGCCGGGGCGAGCTCCGGCCACAAGACATTCTCGTCCTGGCAACGGATCTCTGTGAAGGGCGTAGGCGAAAAGCTTTCGTTTTCCATTCGAACTGCGAGAGAGGCAGACTGTTGCACGGAGCTCTGAGAACAAAGGTGCACGCCCTAGGCGGGCTTGGGCAGAAGCAGCGTTCTCTAGCTCTTGGCTGCCGGCGCACTTGTGGTTGTGTGGCGCCCTTGCAGCGGCTTCTGGCCGCCGGCAAGTGAAAGCGGCTCCACGCTTGGGCGAGGGCGGTGAACGAAGCGGCACTAGTCCCGTGCTTGTGTGCACCACGTTACAGGCTACTAGGAGAGGAAGGTGGTTGACTCTCGCTTGCCTTCCCAAGTGCCCTTAGCAGTCGGAAGGAGCAAGCTGAAGCACTGCTGCTTGTGCTGCTCCTTGGTTCCCTTGCAGCCCGCTGTGAAAGCATTGGCGGTCGCTTCTAGGCGCCGAGTTGCACACAGCACCACTGTAAGTGCCGCGGAGAAGGGAAATCCAGAGTGCAGCGAGGAGCTGGACGTGGCTTACGTGCAGTAAGGAGAAGGTGAACCTAGGCACTGCCTCTTCAATCTGGCCGCCTCTGCTCTGGTAGCAACTTTTGCAAGTCGGCAGAGGGAGCTGCGAGTATGTAGAACGGAGGGCAGCGAGACGCCGTGTGTTATGCGCCCTTTCAGGGCTGCTGCCAGGGTGCCACTTTAAGAACGCCTTCTTCTTCCTCGCGTCCTTCCTCCACTATAGTCTCCTGGATTCACCTGAGACTCTTCCTAGGCATCTCCCTGATCCTTTTTGCAATGAGTCTCACATCATTCTCCTGAAGAAACTGTCTGCTTATGGTTTGCATGGGTGGGCTGTTTGCTGGGTGACAAACTGGGTGATGGCCAGGCCCACAGAGTGGTGGGAAATAGAGTTCATCCAGCTGGTCCCCAAGGCTCGGTCTTGGGCCCAGTCCTGTTTAATATCTTGCTCAGTGTTCTGGACAAGGGGATAGAGTACACGCCCAGGAAGTTCACAGATGATGCAAAGTTGGCTGGTAGTGTTTTTTTCTTCTGGAGGACAGCAGGCTCTGCTTCTTCTTCCTCCTGTTCTGAGGTCGCTGCTCCCTCTTCATCCCTCATTAAGTGTGCTGATTTTGTCACTTGGATGAGAAAACAAACAATTTTAGCAACAATACTAGTGGCAGGGTACAAGAAAGGAAGAGTTCACACGAATCCCCCCCCCCCCCGCCCAACAACAGAAAATACCTGATGGCTCCTCTGCCCAGCTTACTGACTACACCGGAACCCATTGTCCCCCAAAGATACTCCCTTCTCCCTGCCCCCAGCCATGATGTGAGATGGAATAGAATAACTAAGATTAAGATTCTCCCTATGGAACTCCATCATACTTCGATTCTGGGAAAAAAAATTTCTTGAAGTTCTATCATTTCAGATCATTTGAATTTGAATTTGCATACTAAAAAGTCTAGCCAGAAACTCATGACAATATTAATAGCCCATTCTAGAATGTCCGAGATGATAGACACTTCTTTCAAGAGAATGTGATACCTCACCTGACTTCTCCAGAATTTAAATGAACAGCGGGAGTAGTCTACAAGATTCTTGCTGCCATCTGGATTTCCTGGTATTTGGCTGGTCTATGTAAACCAACCAGCTATTCAGCAGAGGGAATATTAGTGTGATACTTGATGGTATGTGAGATGGAACACAGTAATTTATGGCTTTTTGCATAGTGATGAAGCTGTAAAGAAAGCTCCGTAATGCTCAGACAAGGAGGCTGCTGGACTTCAAGCAGCAAAGGCCCAAAACGAACCAGTGAAAAGGTGTCATTGAAAAAAAAAAAAAAGCCAGGTGGGGAGCAAAGTGATACTTAAGGGCAGTTTACTGAAAGAGGGAATCTAGTGAAAAAAAAAGTCCAAGAGTGAAGGAATAACAGAGAAAATGAAACTAAGGAAGGAAATCAATCTCAGCTAATCATTTCAGAAGCTAACAAGTTGTCATTGCAATGATGCATAAAGTGAGAAAAAATAAATATGTCTGCGCCAAAATCTGAAATATGAACTTTATTGCATTCTGTCTTCCACGGAATCATACAACAGTCTGTGATTAAAGATCATGTAGTCCAACTTCCTTGCCAGGTAGATCTTACAGTAGATCAAATTGCTCAAGACTAGCCAAACTGATAAGGAGCACTCTCAATGATGGGGCATCCACAACTTCTCTGGAACACCCGTTTGAGTGTCTCACCAGCTTCATTGTAGAAAAGTTTTTCCTTTTAGCCAATCTAAACCTAGTCTCAGTTTGAAAGCATGGCCCCTTATCCTGTCTCTGCAAACTTTCCTAAAAAGTCTTTCTCCATTTGTCTTATACCCTCTTTACATATTCAAAGGCCACAATACTGTCTCTCCAGAAACCTCTCTTCTCCAGGCTAAAAGATCCTACTTTTCACAAGAACCAGGTCATAAACTGAGATGGAAGACATCTCAGGAGATCAGATCATGCAACAGCTCAGCGTAAGAATAGCTCTGAAGTCAGATCAACTAGCTTAGGGCTGTGTCTGTTTGAATTTTGAAAATTAGCAGGACTTGAAATGCTTCAAGGAAGAGAACTCGGGGTGGCTCCAGAAACAGCCTGAGAAACTCGAGCAAACTCGAAACCTCAGAAACTACCACTGCTTTCTCTCCCTCAGCCCAAGCAGTCCCAAAGAAGAAGTGTTCCCAGCAGGCTGGGATAGCACACATATACACTACATATACGTGACAGGCATCGCCAGCAGCCACATCCTGCTCCTTTCTGTGGCTGGCAAGAGTGAGACTGGATGTTTACATGTGGGCAAACTGGGTCCCTCCAGCAGCTCACACACTCAGCCTGCCCAGTGACCCCACTGAATTCCAGTATTAGCAGTGTGCCAAGGCCACAGCACTACTCCGCTTGCTGGCACAGACCATCACACGCCTCCTAAATCAGTCAGGACTCCCCTGGTCCCACAGCCAGCACCCCACTTGCCCTCCGCCAGGCCACTGCCATTGTTCACCAACTTCTCCACTTTGATCTTTGCTGGTGCTCTCAACACTGGCACACCCAGATGTTCTGCAGCTGTTGTCTCCTGGTGGAAAGGACTTGTAAAGCCATGTTTCCTAACAGGACTTCCACAACCTTTCAAAGCAACCTTTACTGGAGTATGAACAATCTCATTCAAATGTCAACATTTCTTTTCCCGTATGTGAAATCAGAATTTCCTTCTTCCGGGCATGCCCAAAACAAGGCACAAACTACATTGTGCCTTCTGTTTCACATGCTGACTCGTTTGTAAACAATGCTAGGAGAATACCTGTTTTGATCCAAGCTAATCTCTGGCCCTTATAGTGCTTTCGGTAGTTAGTTTTGCTTTGTTATTTACTTGATGTCCCATTGAATTGTTGAATCATAAACAGACTACCTGTCTGTATAGCAGCATAGCAGTGATGAATAAATGCAAGAGAAGGAGCAAGGTGATTGTTTGCTAGACTCTTCCTAGAAACTGAGAAATCTGTTACTTAATGCTGACCACAGCAGATGGAGGAAGCATCCTACATGATGTCAAAGCAATGAAGCTGTAATCACTTTTATGATTACAGTCAAGGCACTGCTTTTGCCACCATAAGTGGAGTGCAGGGAATCTTAAAAGACGACACTCTAACTGTTGTCCATGCTCACTGAGAAAATAATGCTTTTACAGCAGAGCAGGTCTCACCGCAGCTAAATCATGGCTTCAACTGTACACCGCCTTCAAAAAGCCCACAAAAACACAAATGAAAGGATTTGGAACCCAAGGGAATCTCGGATTGTGACATCAGCTCACTCTGGATTCTTTCCAAATTCTCAATTCCATTTTCTTCCGAGCCAATTTTCCCACCTAACTTGAGATGTAATTTATGGATTTCCAACACATCTAGTTACCTTAGAATTAGATTGCCACTAGCCAAAAAGACAGAAACAAGCAGTTAAGTGAAGACTGAAACCATGGTTGTTTAGAACAGCAAAACTTGGGCGAAACTATTCTTAAGAAAACCAAAACTTTTAGGACTTACCCATGTATTTTTGGAGGTGGAAAAAGTTTTACATCGAAAAGTCCCTAGGGAACTCTCTTCAGTGCCTGGAGAGCCGCTGTCGCTCGCCTTTCAAGGACCTATTCGTCACAGCAGAGGCAGCAGAGCACAAGATGGCCGACGAGAAGGGGCAGTGTAGAACTCTCTGTCTGTCTGTGTCTCTACTCAGTGTAGAACGTCTCTATCCTGGCACATTTTCGAGTGCGATACTTCCCTCCGGGTCTTCGGTCCTTGCGAAGCTCTATGTACTGTGAGCGCTGCTACTTGCAGCTGAGAAAGACCGTGGAGCTAGCGGCGAATTCGGAGAGCGCTGAGCACGTAGTCAAGAAGCGAGACGTGTCCCTGCAACGCGGTGCTAATAGCAGCTTCCTCGCGGCGGGGGCGAGCTCCGGCCACAAGGCATTCTCGTCCTGGCAACGGATCTCTGTGACGGGCGTAGGCGAAAAGCTTTCGTTTTCCATTCGAACTGCGAGAGAGGCAGACTGTTGCACGGAGCTCTGAGAACAAAGGTGCACGCCCTAGGCGGGCTTGGGCAGAAGCAGCGTTCTCTAGCTCTTGGCTGCCGGCGCACTTGTGGTTGTGTGGCGCCCTTGCAGCGGCTTCTGGCCGCCGGCAAGTGAAAGCGGCTCCACGCTTGGGCGAGGGCGGTGAACGAAGCGGCACTAGTCCCGTGCTTGTGTGCACCACGTTACTAGGAGAGGAAGGTGGTTGACTCTCGCTTGCCTTCCCAAGTGCCCTTAGCAGTCGGAAGGAGCAAGCTGAAGCACTGCTGCTTGTGCTGCTCCTTGGTTCCCTTGCAGCCCGCTGTGAAAGCATTGGCGGTCACTTCTAGGCGCCGAGTTGCACACAGCACCACGGTAAGTGCCTCGGAGAAGGGAAATCCAGAGTGCAGCGAGGAGCTGGACGTGGCTTACGTGCAGTAAGGAGAAGGTGAACCTAGGCACTGCCTCTTCAATCTGGCCGCCTCTGCTCTGGTAGCAACTTTTGCAAGTCGGCAGAGGGAGCCGCGAGTATGTAGAACGGAGGGCAGCGAGATGCCGTGTGTTATGCGCCTTTTCAGGGCTGCTGCCAGGGTGCTACTTTAAGAACGCCTTTTTCTTCCTCGCGTCCTTCTCGCTTCGCTCTAGCTGCATGGAGTACAGCACAGCGAAGGAGTGAGGAAGGGCTCTGCCCCAGCTTTTGTCCCGGCCTGCCTGTGCTGCGCCTTTAGCTGCACACGAGAACAACGGCATTTCTTACCCGCAAGGTAAAAAAGGCTTTAGTGTAGCCTTAGGAATGGCAAGTGCCTAGGCATTAAGTTGAGCGACCACGTATGAGGGAGTCTTTAGAGGTTTCCTCCCCCATGGCGCAGGTGTATTCTCATTCTCGTGCTGAACTGAAAAGTCCGGGCATGGCAAGACTGGCCTGCCTTGTGCAGAGACGAACACAAATGTGGGGCTATGATCCTCTGTGTTCGGAGCTCTGCTTCCGGGTGTGTGGGCCGCCGTGAGCCCGCAGCAGCCGCCGAGGACAGTGTGGATTGTGGATGAGTCTGGGCTGGCCCCCGGCCCCCCCGTTGGTCTGACAGCGGCAGAAGTGGCGTAGGAGCGGCATCGCCTGAGGGCCCCATGGGGGGCGGGAAGAGAGCCGGGAGTGACCCCGAACGACACCGGAAGCGATATCCGTAGGGCCCGGAAGGCCAGCGTTGCCATCGAGTTTGGCCGGTAGGAGGCGTCTAAGGTGCTTTGAAAGGTGGAGCTTCTTTGCTCTAGGACAGTCTGGGAGAGCTGAGGGTGTCCAATCTGGAGAACAGAAGGCTCCAGGGAGATCTTCGAGCCCTTTGCAGTGCCTGCTGGGGCTCCAAGATAGCTGGGGAGGGACTTTGGAAAAGGGTCTGGACTCGCAGGACAAGGGGGAATAGCTTCAAACTGCCAGAGGGCTGGGATAGATGGGATATTGGAAAGGAATTCTTCCTTGGGTGGGTGCTGAGGCACATGTTGCTCAAAGAGGCTGTGTAGGAGCCCCATGGCAGGAAGCGTCCAGGGCCAGGCTGGAGCGGACATGGAGCAACCTGGACTAGTGGAAAAGTGTCCCTGCCCGTGTCAGGATGTGGGAAGAAGATAATTTGTCTCTAAGGTCGCTTCCAGTCCAAACCATTCTGGGATTCTAGGATTCATGGAAGGCCCTTTTCCAAGTGAAGTGTTGTATCTCTTGGCTCCCAGCTTGTAGTTGCCAGTTCTTCTGGAAGCAGGCGTGGCGAAGCAGCTGTGATGAGCCATGGGTTCTCAATAGGACGAGTGTGATATATTTGCAGAGAGGAAGGCTGCAGACAGATCTTCAAGGTCCAGGTAAAACAAGCAAAGGATTGAATAGAAGCCAAAGATTGGTTGTGTTAGTCAGTTTGCTGGCTGTTGAAATGGCCCCAGGTAATTTTCAACATTTCTAATTTGGATTTGTTTGAGTAAAAAATGAATGTGTTACCTCCAGCGTAGGCTCTCCAATGCATCTCCATGTGC
Organism: Sturnus vulgaris; assembly: GCF_052056855.1. Taxonomy (NCBI): domain Eukaryota; kingdom Metazoa; phylum Chordata; class Aves; order Passeriformes; family Sturnidae; genus Sturnus; species Sturnus vulgaris. The sequence continues at coordinate 123,082 of NW_028276280.1, forward strand.
TCCCATCTCTTTGTTGTATATCGGGTTCTATTAACTGAAGACAGAATCATAACACAGTAGTAAAACATTTAGAGGTGCGAAGCCCTGTGTACTGCGAGCGCTGCTACTCGCAGCTGAGAAGGACCGTGGAGCTAGCGGCGAATTCGGAGAGCTCTTCGCTGCACTGCGCCGCTCGCAAGCGGCTTCGTTCTTCGCCTTCTGCCGTCCGGCGAGAGCTGAACTCCAGCGGTCAGTTGCAGCTCTGCCCAACAGCGTGTTCTCAGTTCTGCGGGCAAGCACGCCCTCTTGCCTTGGCCCCGAGAGCAAAGTCCCGAGCGAGCACTCGACTCAGTGCAATGCACCCAGAAGGACGCTCTCGCTCGCCTTTCAAGGAGCGATTCCTAACAGCAGAAGCAGCAGAGGCACAAACTGCATGACGAGAAGGGACAACGTAGAACACGTCTCTGTCCTGGCACATTTTCGTGTGCGAAACTTCCCTCCGGGTCTTCGGGCCTTGCGAAGCCCTGTGTACTGCGAGCGCTGCTACTCGCAGCTGGGAAGGACCGTGGAGCTAGCGGCGAATTCGGAGAGCTCTTCGCTGCACTGCGCCGCTCGCAAGCGGCTTCGTTCTTCGCCTTCTGCCGTCCGGCGAGAGCTGAACTCCAGCGGTAAGTTTCAGCTCTGCCCAACAGCGTGTTCTCAGTTCTGCGGGCAAGCACGCCCTCTTGCCTTGGCCCCGAGTGCAAAGTCCCGAGCGAGCACTCGACTCAGTGCAATGCACCCAGAAGGACGCTCTCGCTCGCCTTTCAAGGAGCGATTCCTAACAGCAGAAGCAGCAGAGGCACAAACTGCATGACGAGAAGGGACAACGTAGAACACGTCTCTGTCCTGGCGCATTTTCGTGTGCGATACTTCCCTCCGGGTCTTCGGGCCTTGCGAAGCTCTGTGTACTGCGAGCGCTGCTACTCGCAGCTGAGAAGGACCGTGGAGCTAGCGGCGAATTCGGAGAGCTCTTCGCTGCACTGCGCCGCTCGCAAGCGGCTTCGTTCTTCGCCTTCTGCCGTCCGGCGAGAGCTGAACTCCAGCGGTAAGTTGCAGCTCTGCCCAACAGCGTGTTCTCAGTTCTGCGGGCAAGCACGCCCTCTTGCCTTGGCCCCGAGAGCAAAGTCCCGAGCGAGCATTCGACTTAGTGAAATGCACCCAGAAGGACGCTCTCGCTCGCCTTTCAAGGAGCGATTCCTAACAGCAGAAGCAGCAGAGGCACAAACTGCATGACGAGAAGGGACAACGTAGAACACGTCTCTGTCCTGGCACATTTTCGTGTGCGATACTTCCCTCCGGGTCTTCGGGCCTTGCGAAGCCCTGTGTACTGCGAGCGCTGCTACTCGCAGCTGAGAAGGACCGTGGAGCTAGCGGCGAATTCGGAGAGCTCTTCGCTGCACTGCGCCGCTCGCAAGCGGCTTCGTTCTTCGCCTTCTGCCGTCCGGCGAGAGCTGAACTCCAGCGGTCAGTTGCAGCTCTGCCCAACAGCGTGTTCTCAGTTCTGCGGGCAAGCACGCCCTCTTGCCTTGGCCCCGAGAGCAAAGTCCCGAGCGAGCACTCGACTCAGTGCAATGCACCCGGAAGGACGCTCTCGCTCGTCTTTCAAGGAGCGATTCCTAACAGCAGAAGCAGCAGAGGCACAAACTGCATGACGAGAAGGGACAACGTAGAACACGTCTCTGTCCTGGCGCATTTTCGTGTGCGATACTTCCCTCCGGGTCTTCGGGCCTTGCGAAGCCCTGTGTACTGCGAGCGCTGCTACTCGCAGCTGAGAAGGACCGTGGAGCTAGCGGCGAATTCGGAGAGCTCTTCGCTGCACTGCGCCGCTCGCAAGCGGCTTCGTTCTTCGCCTTCTGCCGTCCGGCGAGAGCTGAACTCCAGCGGTCAGTTGCAGCTCTGCCCAACAGCGTGTTCTCAGTTCTGCGGGCAAGCACGCCCTCTTGCCTTGGCCCCGAGTGCAAAGTCCCGAGCGAGCACTCGACTCAGTGCAATGCACCCGGAAGGACGCTCTCGCTCGCCTTTCAAGGAGCGATTCCTAACAGCAGAAGCAGCAGAGGCACAAACTGCATGACGAGAAGGGACAACGTAGAACACGTCTCTGTCCTGGCACATTTTCGTGTGCGATACTTCCCTCCGGGTCTTCGGTCCTTGCGAAGCTCTATGTACTGTGAGCGCTGCTACTTGCAGCTGAGAAAGACCGTGGAGCTAGCGGCGAATTCGGAGAGCGCTGAGCACGTAGTCAAGAAGCGAGACGTGGCCCTGCAACGCGGTGCTAATAGCAGCTTCCTCGCGGCCGGGGCGAGCTCCGGCCACAAGACATTCTCGTCCTGGCAACGGATCTCTGTGAAGGGCGTAGGCGAAAAGCTTTCGTTTTCCATTCGAACTGCGAGAGAGGCAGACTGTTGCACGGAGCTCTGAGAACAAAGGTGCACGCCCTAGGCGGGCTTGGGCAGAAGCAGCGTTCTCTAGCTCTTGGCTGCCGGCGCACTTGTGGTTGTGTGGCGCCCTTGCAGCGGCTTCTGGCCGCCGGCAAGTGAAAGCGGCTCCACGCTTGGGCGAGGGCGGTGAACGAAGCGGCACTAGTCCCGTGCTTGTGTGCACCACGTTACAGGCTACTAGGAGAGGAAGGTGGTTGACTCTCGCTTGCCTTCCCAAGTGCCCTTAGCAGTCGGAAGGAGCAAGCTGAAGCACTGCTGCTTGTGCTGCTCCTTGGTTCCCTTGCAGCCCGCTGTGAAAGCATTGGCGGTCGCTTCTAGGCGCCGAGTTGCACACAGCACCACTGTAAGTGCCGCGGAGAAGGGAAATCCAGAGTGCAGCGAGGAGCTGGACGTGGCTTACGTGCAGTAAGGAGAAGGTGAACCTAGGCACTGCCTCTTCAATCTGGCCGCCTCTGCTCTGGTAGCAACTTTTGCAAGTCGGCAGAGGGAGCTGCGAGTATGTAGAACGGAGGGCAGCGAGACGCCGTGTGTTATGCGCCCTTTCAGGGCTGCTGCCAGGGTGCCACTTTAAGAACGCCTTCTTCTTCCTCGCGTCCTTCCTCCACTATAGTCTCCTGGATTCACCTGAGACTCTTCCTAGGCATCTCCCTGATCCTTTTTGCAATGAGTCTCACATCATTCTCCTGAAGAAACTGTCTGCTTATGGTTTGCATGGGTGGGCTGTTTGCTGGGTGACAAACTGGGTGATGGCCAGGCCCACAGAGTGGTGGGAAATAGAGTTCATCCAGCTGGTCCCCAAGGCTCGGTCTTGGGCCCAGTCCTGTTTAATATCTTGCTCAGTGTTCTGGACAAGGGGATAGAGTACACGCCCAGGAAGTTCACAGATGATGCAAAGTTGGCTGGTAGTGTTTTTTTCTTCTGGAGGACAGCAGGCTCTGCTTCTTCTTCCTCCTGTTCTGAGGTCGCTGCTCCCTCTTCATCCCTCATTAAGTGTGCTGATTTTGTCACTTGGATGAGAAAACAAACAATTTTAGCAACAATACTAGTGGCAGGGTACAAGAAAGGAAGAGTTCACACGAATCCCCCCCCCCCCCGCCCAACAACAGAAAATACCTGATGGCTCCTCTGCCCAGCTTACTGACTACACCGGAACCCATTGTCCCCCAAAGATACTCCCTTCTCCCTGCCCCCAGCCATGATGTGAGATGGAATAGAATAACTAAGATTAAGATTCTCCCTATGGAACTCCATCATACTTCGATTCTGGGAAAAAAAATTTCTTGAAGTTCTATCATTTCAGATCATTTGAATTTGAATTTGCATACTAAAAAGTCTAGCCAGAAACTCATGACAATATTAATAGCCCATTCTAGAATGTCCGAGATGATAGACACTTCTTTCAAGAGAATGTGATACCTCACCTGACTTCTCCAGAATTTAAATGAACAGCGGGAGTAGTCTACAAGATTCTTGCTGCCATCTGGATTTCCTGGTATTTGGCTGGTCTATGTAAACCAACCAGCTATTCAGCAGAGGGAATATTAGTGTGATACTTGATGGTATGTGAGATGGAACACAGTAATTTATGGCTTTTTGCATAGTGATGAAGCTGTAAAGAAAGCTCCGTAATGCTCAGACAAGGAGGCTGCTGGACTTCAAGCAGCAAAGGCCCAAAACGAACCAGTGAAAAGGTGTCATTGAAAAAAAAAAAAAAGCCAGGTGGGGAGCAAAGTGATACTTAAGGGCAGTTTACTGAAAGAGGGAATCTAGTGAAAAAAAAAGTCCAAGAGTGAAGGAATAACAGAGAAAATGAAACTAAGGAAGGAAATCAATCTCAGCTAATCATTTCAGAAGCTAACAAGTTGTCATTGCAATGATGCATAAAGTGAGAAAAAATAAATATGTCTGCGCCAAAATCTGAAATATGAACTTTATTGCATTCTGTCTTCCACGGAATCATACAACAGTCTGTGATTAAAGATCATGTAGTCCAACTTCCTTGCCAGGTAGATCTTACAGTAGATCAAATTGCTCAAGACTAGCCAAACTGATAAGGAGCACTCTCAATGATGGGGCATCCACAACTTCTCTGGAACACCCGTTTGAGTGTCTCACCAGCTTCATTGTAGAAAAGTTTTTCCTTTTAGCCAATCTAAACCTAGTCTCAGTTTGAAAGCATGGCCCCTTATCCTGTCTCTGCAAACTTTCCTAAAAAGTCTTTCTCCATTTGTCTTATACCCTCTTTACATATTCAAAGGCCACAATACTGTCTCTCCAGAAACCTCTCTTCTCCAGGCTAAAAGATCCTACTTTTCACAAGAACCAGGTCATAAACTGAGATGGAAGACATCTCAGGAGATCAGATCATGCAACAGCTCAGCGTAAGAATAGCTCTGAAGTCAGATCAACTAGCTTAGGGCTGTGTCTGTTTGAATTTTGAAAATTAGCAGGACTTGAAATGCTTCAAGGAAGAGAACTCGGGGTGGCTCCAGAAACAGCCTGAGAAACTCGAGCAAACTCGAAACCTCAGAAACTACCACTGCTTTCTCTCCCTCAGCCCAAGCAGTCCCAAAGAAGAAGTGTTCCCAGCAGGCTGGGATAGCACACATATACACTACATATACGTGACAGGCATCGCCAGCAGCCACATCCTGCTCCTTTCTGTGGCTGGCAAGAGTGAGACTGGATGTTTACATGTGGGCAAACTGGGTCCCTCCAGCAGCTCACACACTCAGCCTGCCCAGTGACCCCACTGAATTCCAGTATTAGCAGTGTGCCAAGGCCACAGCACTACTCCGCTTGCTGGCACAGACCATCACACGCCTCCTAAATCAGTCAGGACTCCCCTGGTCCCACAGCCAGCACCCCACTTGCCCTCCGCCAGGCCACTGCCATTGTTCACCAACTTCTCCACTTTGATCTTTGCTGGTGCTCTCAACACTGGCACACCCAGATGTTCTGCAGCTGTTGTCTCCTGGTGGAAAGGACTTGTAAAGCCATGTTTCCTAACAGGACTTCCACAACCTTTCAAAGCAACCTTTACTGGAGTATGAACAATCTCATTCAAATGTCAACATTTCTTTTCCCGTATGTGAAATCAGAATTTCCTTCTTCCGGGCATGCCCAAAACAAGGCACAAACTACATTGTGCCTTCTGTTTCACATGCTGACTCGTTTGTAAACAATGCTAGGAGAATACCTGTTTTGATCCAAGCTAATCTCTGGCCCTTATAGTGCTTTCGGTAGTTAGTTTTGCTTTGTTATTTACTTGATGTCCCATTGAATTGTTGAATCATAAACAGACTACCTGTCTGTATAGCAGCATAGCAGTGATGAATAAATGCAAAAGAAGGAGCAAGGTGATTGTTTGCTAGACTCTTCCTAGAAACTGAGAAATCTGTTACTTAATGCTGACCACAGCAGATGGAGGAAGCATCCTACATGATGTCAAAGCAATGAAGCTGTAATCACTTTTATGATTACAGTCAAGGCACTGCTTTTGCCACCATAAGTGGAGTGCAGGGAATCTTAAAAGACGACACTCTAACTGTTGTCCATGCTCACTGAGAAAATAATGCTTTTACAGCAGAGCAGGTCTCACCGCAGCTAAATCATGGCTTCAACTGTACACCGCCTTCAAAAAGCCCACAAAAACACAAATGAAAGGATTTGGAACCCAAGGGAATCTCGGATTGTGACATCAGCTCACTCTGGATTCTTTCCAAATTCTCAATTCCATTTTCTTCCGAGCCAATTTTCCCACCTAACTTGAGATGTAATTTATGGATTTCCAACACATCTAGTTACCTTAGAATTAGATTGCCACTAGCCAAAAAGACAGAAACAAGCAGTTAAGTGAAGACTGAAACCATGGTTGTTTAGAACAGCAAAACTTGGGCGAAACTATTCTTAAGAAAACCAAAACTTTTAGGACTTACCCATGTATTTTTGGAGGTGGAAAAAGTTTTACATCGAAAAGTCCCTAGGGAACTCTCTTCAGTGCCTGGAGAGCCGCTGTCGCTCGCCTTTCAAGGACCTATTCGTCACAGCAGAGGCAGCAGAGCACAAGATGGCCGACGAGAAGGGGCAGTGTAGAACTCTCTGTCTGTCTGTGTCTCTACTCAGTGTAGAACGTCTCTATCCTGGCACATTTTCGAGTGCGATACTTCCCTCCGGGTCTTCGGTCCTTGCGAAGCTCTATGTACTGTGAGCGCTGCTACTTGCAGCTGAGAAAGACCGTGGAGCTAGCGGCGAATTCGGAGAGCGCTGAGCACGTAGTCAAGAAGCGAGACGTGTCCCTGCAACGCGGTGCTAATAGCAGCTTCCTCGCGGCGGGGGCGAGCTCCGGCCACAAGGCATTCTCGTCCTGGCAACGGATCTCTGTGACGGGCGTAGGCGAAAAGCTTTCGTTTTCCATTCGAACTGCGAGAGAGGCAGACTGTTGCACGGAGCTCTGAGAACAAAGGTGCACGCCCTAGGCGGGCTTGGGCAGAAGCAGCGTTCTCTAGCTCTTGGCTGCCGGCGCACTTGTGGTTGTGTGGCGCCCTTGCAGCGGCTTCTGGCCGCCGGCAAGTGAAAGCGGCTCCACGCTTGGGCGAGGGCGGTGAACGAAGCGGCACTAGTCCCGTGCTTGTGTGCACCACGTTACTAGGAGAGGAAGGTGGTTGACTCTCGCTTGCCTTCCCAAGTGCCCTTAGCAGTCGGAAGGAGCAAGCTGAAGCACTGCTGCTTGTGCTGCTCCTTGGTTCCCTTGCAGCCCGCTGTGAAAGCATTGGCGGTCACTTCTAGGCGCCGAGTTGCACACAGCACCACGGTAAGTGCCTCGGAGAAGGGAAATCCAGAGTGCAGCGAGGAGCTGGACGTGGCTTACGTGCAGTAAGGAGAAGGTGAACCTAGGCACTGCCTCTTCAATCTGGCCGCCTCTGCTCTGGTAGCAACTTTTGCAAGTCGGCAGAGGGAGCCGCGAGTATGTAGAACGGAGGGCAGCGAGATGCCGTGTGTTATGCGCCTTTTCAGGGCTGCTGCCAGGGTGCTACTTTAAGAACGCCTTTTTCTTCCTCGCGTCCTTCTCGCTTCGCTCTAGCTGCATGGAGTACAGCACAGCGAAGGAGTGAGGAAGGGCTCTGCCCCAGCTTTTGTCCCGGCCTGCCTGTGCTGCGCCTTTAGCTGCACACGAGAACAACGGCATTTCTTACCCGCAAGGTAAAAAAGGCTTTAGTGTAGCCTTAGGAATGGCAAGTGCCTAGGCATTAAGTTGAGCGACCACGTATGAGGGAGTCTTTAGAGGTTTCCTCCCCCATGGCGCAGGTGTATTCTCATTCTCGTGCTGAACTGAAAAGTCCGGGCATGGCAAGACTGGCCTGCCTTGTGCAGAGACGAACACAAATGTGGGGCTATGATCCTCTGTGTTCGGAGCTCTGCTTCCGGGTGTGTGGGCCGCCGTGAGCCCGCAGCAGCCGCCGAGGACAGTGTGGATTGTGGATGAGTCTGGGCTGGCCCCCGGCCCCCCCGTTGGTCTGACAGCGGCAGAAGTGGCGTAGGAGCGGCATCGCCTGAGGGCCCCATGGGGGGCGGGAAGAGAGCCGGGAGTGACCCCGAACGACACCGGAAGCGATATCCGTAGGGCCCGGAAGGCCAGCGTTGCCATCGAGTTTGGCCGGTAGGAGGCGTCTAAGGTGCTTTGAAAGGTGGAGCTTCTTTGCTCTAGGACAGTCTGGGAGAGCTGAGGGTGTCCAATCTGGAGAACAGAAGGCTCCAGGGAGATCTTCGAGCCCTTTGCAGTGCCTGCTGGGGCTCCAAGATAGCTGGGGAGGGACTTTGGAAAAGGGTCTGGACTCGCAGGACAAGGGGGAATAGCTTCAAACTGCCAGAGGGCTGGGATAGATGGGATATTGGAAAGGAATTCTTCCTTGGGTGGGTGCTGAGGCACATGTTGCTCAAAGAGGCTGTGTAGGAGCCCCATGGCAGGAAGCGTCCAGGGCCAGGCTGGAGCGGACATGGAGCAACCTGGACTAGTGGAAAAGTGTCCCTGCCCGTGTCAGGATGTGGGAAGAAGATAATTTGTCTCTAAGGTCGCTTCCAGTCCAAACCATTCTGGGATTCTAGGATTCATGGAAGGCCCTTTTCCAAGTGAAGTGTTGTATCTCTTGGCTCCCAGCTTGTAGTTGCCAGTTCTTCTGGAAGCAGGCGTGGCGAAGCAGCTGTGATGAGCCATGGGTTCTCAATAGGACGAGTGTGATATATTTGCAGAGAGGAAGGCTGCAGACAGATCTTCAAGGTCCAGGTAAAACAAGCAAAGGATTGAATAGAAGCCAAAGATTGGTTGTGTTAGTCAGTTTGCTGGCTGTTGAAATGGCCCCAGGTAATTTTCAACATTTCTAATTTGGATTTGTTTGAGTAAAAAATGAATGTGTTACCTCCAGCGTAGGCTCTCCAATGCATCTCCATGTGCTCCCATCTCTTTGTTGTATATCGGGTTCTATTAACTGAAGACAGAATCATAACACAGTAGTAAAACATTTAGAGGTGCGAAGCCCTGTGTACTGCGAGCGCTGCTACTCGCAGCTGAGAAGGACCGTGGAGCTAGCGGCGAATTCGGAGAGCTCTTCGCTGCACTGCGCCGCTCGCAAGCGGCTTCGTTCTTCGCCTTCTGCCGTCCGGCGAGAGCTGAACTCCAGCGGTCAGTTGCAGCTCTGCCCAACAGCGTGTTCTCAGTTCTGCGGGCAAGCACGCCCTCTTGCCTTGGCCCCGAGAGCAAAGTCCCGAGCGAGCACTCGACTCAGTGCAATGCACCCAGAAGGACGCTCTCGCTCGCCTTTCAAGGAGCGATTCCTAACAGCAGAAGCAGCAGAGGCACAAACTGCATGACGAGAAGGGACAACGTAGAACACGTCTCTGTCCTGGCGCATTTTCGTGTGCGAAACTTCCCTCCGGGTCTTCGGGCCTTGCGAAGCCCTGTGTACTGCGAGCGCTGCTACTCGCAGCTGAGAAGGACCGTGGAGCTAGCGGCGAATTCGGAGAGCTCTTCGCTGCACTGCGCCGCTCGCAAGCGGCTTCGTTCTTCGCCTTCTGCCGTCCGGCGAGAGCTGAACTCCAGCGGTCAGTTGCAGCTCTGCCCAACAGCGTGTTCTCAGTTCTGCGGGCAAGCACGCCCTCTTGCCTTGGCCCCGAGAGCAAAGCCCCGAGCGAGCACTCGACTCAGTGCAATGCACCCAGAAGGACGCTCTCGCTCGCCTTTCAAGGAGCGATTCCTAACAGCAGAAGCAGCAGAGGCACAAACTGCATGACGAGAAGGGACAACGTAGAACACGTCTCTGTCCTGGCGCATTTTCGTGTGCGAAACTTCCCTCCGGGTCTTCGGGCCTTGCGAAGCTCTGTGTACTGCGAGCGCTGCTACTCGCAGCTGAGAAGGACCGTGGAGCTAGCGGCGAATTCGGAGAGCTCTTCGCTGCACTGCGCCGCTCGCAAGCGGCTTCGTTCTTCGCCTTCTGCCGTCCGGCGAGAGCTGAACTCCAGCGGTCAGTTGCAGCTCTGCCCAACAGCGTGTTCTCAGTTCTGCGGGCAAGCACGCCCTCTTGCCTTGGCCCCGAGAGCAAAGCCCCGAGCGAGCACTCGACTCAGTGCAATGCACCCGGAAGGACGCTCTCGCTCGCCTTTCAAGGAGCGATTCCTAACAGCAGAAGCAGCAGAGGCACAAACTGCATGACGAGAAGGGACAACGTAGAACACGTCTCTGTCCTGGCACATTTTCGTGTGCGATACTTCCCTCCGGGTCTTCGGGCCTTGCGAAGCCCTGTGTACTGCGAGCGCTGCTACTCGCAGCTGAGAAGGACCGTGGAGCTAGCGGCGAATTCGGAGAGCTCTTCGCTGCACTGCGCCGCTCGCAAGCGGCTTCGTTCTTCGCCTTCTGCCGTCCGGCGAGAGCTGAACTCCAGCGGTCAGTTGCAGCTCTGCCCAACAGCGTGTTCTCAGTTCTGCGGGCAAGCACGCCCTCTTGCCTTGGCCCCGAGTGCAAAGTCCCGAGCGAGCACTCGACTCAGTGCAATGCACCCGGAAGGACGCTCTCGCTCGTCTTTCAAGGAGCGATTCCTAACAGCAGAAGCAGCAGAGGCACAAACTGCATGACGAGAAGGGACAACGTAGAACACGTCTCTGTCCTGGCGCATTTTCGTGTGCGATACTTCCCTCCGGGTCTTCGGGCCTTGCGAAGCTCTGTGTACTGCGAGCGCTGCTACTCGCAGCTGAGAAGGACCGTGGAGCTAGCGGCGAATTCGGAGAGCTCTTCGCTGCACTGCGCCGCTCGCAAGCGGCTTCGTTCTTCGCCTTCTGCCGTCCGGCGAGAGCTGAACTCCAGCGGTCAGTTGCAGCTCTGCCCAACAGCGTGTTCTCAGTTCTGCGGGCAAGCACGCCCTCTTGCCTTGGCCCCGAGAGCAAAGTCCCGAGCGAGCACTCGACTCAGTGCAATGCACCCGGAAGGACGCTCTCGCTCGTCTTTCAAGGAGCGATTCCTAACAGCAGAAGCAGCAGAGGCACAAACTGCATGACGAGAAGGGACAACGTAGAACACGTCTCTGTCCTGGCGCATTTTCGTGTGCGATACTTCCCTCCGGGTCTTCGGGCCTTGCGAAGCTCTGTGTACTGCGAGCGCTGCTACTCGCAGCTGAGAAGGACCGTGGAGCTAGCGGCGAATTCGGAGAGCTCTTCGCTGCACTGCGCCGCTCGCAAGCGGCTTCGTTCTTCGCCTTCTGCCGTCCGGCGAGAGCTGAACTCCAGCGGTCAGTTGCAGCTCTGCCCAACAGCGTGTTCTCAGTTCTGCGGGCAAGCACGCCCTCTTGCCTTGGCCCCGAGTGCAAAGTCCCGAGCGAGCACTCGACTCAGTGCAATGCACCCGGAAGGACGCTCTCGCTCGTCTTTCAAGGAGCGATTACCTACAGCAGAAGCAGCAGAGGCACAAACTGCATGACGAGAAGGGACAACGTAGAACACGTCTCTGTCCTGGCGCATTTTCGTGTGCGATACTTCCCTCCGGGTCTTCGGGCCTTGCGAAGCTCTGTGTACTGCGAGCGCTGCTACTCGCAGCTGAGAAGGACCGTGGAGCTAGCTGCGAATTCGGAGAGCTCTTCGCTGCACTGCGCCGCTCGCAAGCGGCTTCGTTCTTCGCCTTCTGCCGTCCGGCGAGAGCTGAACTCCAGCGGTCAGTTGCAGCTCTGCCCAACAGCGTGTTCTCAGTTCTGCGGGCAAGCACGCCCTCTTGCCTTGGCCCCGAGTGCAAAGTCCCGAGCGAGCACTCGACTCAGTGCAATGCACCCGGAAGGACGCTCTCGCTCGTCTTTCAAGGAGCGATTACCTACAGCAGAAGCAGCAGAGGCACAAACTGCATGACGAGAAGGGACAACGTAGAACACGTCTCTGTCCTGGCACATTTTCGTGTGCGATACTTCCCTCCGGGTCTTCGGGCCTTGCGAAGCTCTGTGTACTGCGAGCGCTGCTACTCGCAGCTGAGAAGGACCGTGGAGCTAGCGGCGAATTCGGAGAGCTCTTCGCTGCACTGCGCCGCTCGCAAGCGGCTTCGTTCTTCGCCTTCTGCCGTCCGGCGAGAGCTGAACTCCAGCGGTCAGTTGCAGCTCTGCCCAACAGCGTGTTCTCAGTTCTGCGGGCAAGCACGCCCTCTTGCCTTGGCCCCGAGAGCAAAGTCCCGAGCGAGCACTCGACTCAGTGCAATGCACCCGGAAGGACGCTCTCGCTCGCCTTTCAAGGAGCGATTCCTAACAGCAGAAGCAGCAGAGGCACAAACTGCATGACGAGAAGGGACAACGTAGAACACGTCTCTGTCCTGGCGCATTTTCGTGTGCGATACTTCCCTCCGGGTCTTCGGGCCTTGCGAAGCCCTGTGTACTGCGAGCGCTGCTACTCGCAGCTGAGAAGGACCGTGGAGCTAGCTGCGAATTCGGAGAGCTCTTCGCTGCACTGCGCCGCTCGCAAGCGGCTTCGTTCTTCGCCTTCTGCCGTCCGGCGAGAGCTGAACTCCAGCGGTCAGTTGCAGCTCTGCCCAACAGCGTGTTCTCAGTTCTGCGGGCAAGCACGCCCTCTTGCCTTGGCCCCGAGTGCAAAGTCCCGAGCGAGCACTCGACTCAGTGCAATGCACCCGGAAGGACGCTCTCGCTCGTCTTTCAAGGAGCGATTACTTACAGCAGAAGCAGCAGAGGCACAAACTGCATGACGAGAAGGGACAACGTAGAACACGTCTCTGTCCTGGCGCATTTTCGTGTGCGATACTTCCCTCCGGGTCTTCGGGCCTTGCGAAGCCCTGTGTACTGCGAGCGCTGCTACTCGCAGCTGAGAAGGACCGTGGAGCTAGCGGCGAATTCGGAGAGCTCTTCGCTGCACTGCGCCGCTCGCAAGCGGCTTCGTTCTTCGCCTTCTGCCGTCCGGCGAGAGCTGAACTCCAGCGGTCAGTTGCAGCTCTGCCCAACAGCGTGTTCTCAGTTCTGCGGGCAAGCACGCCCTCTTGCCTTGGCCCCGAGTGCAAAGTCCCGAGCGAGCACTCGACTCAGTGCAATGCACCCGGAAGGACGCTCTCGCTCGTCTTTCAAGGAGCGATTACCTACAGCAGAAGCAGCAGAGGCACAAACTGCATGACGAGAAGGGACAACGTAGAACACGTCTCTGTCCTGGCGCATTTTCGTGTGCGATACTTCCCTCCGGGTCTTCGGGCCTTGCGAAGCTCTGTGTACTGCGAGCGCTGCTACTCGCAGCTGGGAAGGACCGTGGAGCTAGCGGCGAATTCGGAGAGCTCTTCGCTGCACTGCGCCGCTCGCAAGCGGCTTCGTTCTTCGCCTTCTGCCGTCCGGCGAGAGCTGAACTCCAGCGGTCAGTTGCAGCTCTGCCCAACAGCGTGTTCTCAGTTCTGCGGGCAAGCACGCCCTCTTGCCTTGGCCCCGAGAGCAAAGTCCCGAGCGAGCACTCGACTCAGTGCAATGCACCCGGAAGGACGCTCTCGCTCGCCTTTCAAGGAGCGATTCCTAACAGCAGAAGCAGCAGAGGCACAAACTGCATGACGAGAAGGGACAACGTAGAACACGTCTCTGTCCTGGCGCATTTTCGTGTGCGATACTTCCCTCCGGGTCTTCGGGCCTTGCGAAGCTCTGTGTACTGCGAGCGCTGCTACTCGCAGCTGAGAAGGACCGTGGAGCTAGCGGCGAATTCGGAGAGCTCTTCGCTGCACTGCGCCGCTCGCAAGCGGCTTCGTTCTTCGCCTTCTGCCGTCCGGCGAGAGCTGAACTCCAGCGGTCAGTTGCAGCTCTGCCCAACAGCGTGTTCTCAGTTCTGCGGGCAAGCACGCCCTCTTGCCTTGGCCCCGAGTGCAAAGTCCCGAGCGAGCACTCGACTCAGTGCAATGCACCCGGAAGGACGCTCTCGCTCGTCTTTCAAGGAGCGATTACCTACAGCAGAAGCAGCAGAGGCACAAACTGCATGACGAGAAGGGACAACGTAGAACACGTCTCTGTCCTGGCGCATTTTCGTGTGCGATACTTCCCTCCGGGTCTTCGGGCCTTGCGAAGCTCTGTGTACTGCGAGCGCTGCTACTCGCAGCTGAGAAGGACCGTGGAGCTAGCGGCGAATTCGGAGAGCTCTTCGCTGCACTGCGCCGCTCGCAAGCGGCTTCGTTCTTCGCCTTCTGCCGTCCGGCGAGAGCTGAACTCCAGCGGTCAGTTGCAGCTCTGCCCAACAGCGTGTTCTCAGTTCTGCGGGCAAGCACGCCCTCTTGCCTTGGCCCCGAGTGCAAAGTCCCGAGCGAGCACTCGACTCAGTGCAATGCACCCGGAAGGACGCTCTCGCTCGTCTTTCAAGGAGCGATTCCTAACAGCAGAAGCAGCAGAGGCACAAACTGCATGACGAGAAGGGACAACGTAGAACACGTCTCTGTCCTGGCGCATTTTCGTGTGCGATACTTCCCTCCGGGTCTTCGGGCCTTGCGAAGCCCTGTGTACTGCGAGCGCTGCTACTCGCAGCTGAGAAGGACCGTGGAGCTAGCGGCGAATTCGGAGAGCTCTTCGCTGCACTGCGCCGCTCGCAAGCGGCTTCGTTCTTCGCCTTCTGCCGTCCGGCGAGAGCTGAACTCCAGCGGTCAGTTGCAGCTCTGCCCAACAGCGTGTTCTCAGTTCTGCGGGCAAGCACGCCCTCTTGCCTTGGCCCCGAGTGCAAAGTCCCGAGCGAGCACTCGACTCAGTGCAATGCACCCGGAAGGACGCTCTCGCTCGTCTTTCAAGGAGCGATTCCTAACAGCAGAAGCAGCAGAGGCACAAACTGCATGACGAGAAGGGACAACGTAGAACACGTCTCTGTCCTGGCGCATTTTCGTGTGCGATACTTCCCTCCGGGTCTTCGGGCCTTGCGAAGCTCTGTGTACTGCGAGCGCTGCTACTCGCAGCTGAGAAGGACCGTGGAGCTAGCGGCGAATTCGGAGAGCTCTTCGCTGCACTGCGCCGCTCGCAAGCGGCTTCGTTCTTCGCCTTCTGCCGTCCGGCGAGAGCTGAACTCCAGCGGTCAGTTGCAGCTCTGCCCAACAGCGTGTTCTCAGTTCTGCGGGCAAGCACGCCCTCTTGCCTTGGCCCCGAGAGCAAAGCCCCGAGCGAGCACTCGACTCAGTGCAATGCACCCGGAAGGACGCTCTCGCTCGCCTTTCAAGGAGCGATTCCTAACAGCAGAAGCAGCAGAGGCACAAACTGCATGACGAGAAGGGACAACGTAGAACACGTCTCTGTCCTGGCGCATTTTCGTGTGCGAAACTTCCCTCCGGGTCTTCGGGCCTTGCGAAGCCCTGTGTACTGCGAGCGCTGCTACTCGCAGCTGAGAAGGACCGTGGAGCTAACGGCGAATTCGGAGAGCTCTTCGCTGCACTGCGCCGCTCGCAAGCGGCTTCGTTCTTCGCCTTCTGCCGTCCGGCGAGAGCTGAACTCCAGCGGTCAGTTGCAGCTCTGCCCAACAGCGTGTTCTCAGTTCTGCGGGCAAGCACGCCCTCTTGCCTTGGCCCCGAGAGCAAAGTCCCGAGCGAGCACTCGACTCAGTGCAATGCACCCGGAAGGACGCTCTCGCTCGCCTTTCAAGGAGCGATTCCTAACAGCAGAAGCAGCAGAGGCACAAACTGCATGACGAGAAGGGACAACGTAGAACACGTCTCTGTCCTGGCACATTTTCGTGTGCGATACTTCCCTCCGGGTCTTCGGGCCTTGCGAAGCTCTGTGTACTGCGAGCGCTGCTACTCGCAGCTGAGAAGGACCGTGGAGCTAGCGGCGAATTCGGAGAGCTCTTCGCTGCACTGCGCCGCTCGCAAGCGGCTTCGTTCTTCGCCTTCTGCCGTCCGGCGAGAGCTGAACTCCAGCGGTCAGTTGCAGCTCTGCCCAACAGCGTGTTCTCAGTTCTGCGGGCAAGCACGCCCTCTTGCCTTGGCCCCGAGAGCAAAGCCCCGAGCGAGCACTCGACTCAGTGCAATGCACCCGGAAGGACGCTCTCGCTCGCCTTTCAAGGAGCGATTCCTAACAGCAGAAGCAGCAGAGGCACAAACTGCATGACGAGAAGGGACAACGTAGAACACGTCTCTGTCCTGGCACATTTTCGTGTGCGATACTTCCCTCCGGGTCTTCGGGCCTTGCGAAGCTCTGTGTACTGCGAGCGCTGCTACTCGCAGCTGAGAAGGACCGTGGAGCTAGCGGCGAATTCGGAGAGCTCTTCGCTGCACTGCGCCGCTCGCAAGCGGCTTCGTTCTTCGCCTTCTGCCGTCCGGCGAGAGCTGAACTCCAGCGGTCAGTTGCAGCTCTGCCCAACAGCGTGTTCTCAGTTCTGCGGGCAAGCACGCCCTCTTGCCTTGGCCCCGAGAGCAAAGCCCCGAGCGAGCACTCGACTCAGTGCAATGCACCCGGAAGGACGCTCTCGCTCGCCTTTCAAGGAGCGATTCCTAACAGCAGAAGCAGCAGAGGCACAAACTGCATGACGAGAAGGGACAACGTAGAACACGTCTCTGTCCTGGCACATTTTCGTGTGCGAAACTTCCCTCCGGGTCTTCGGGCCTTGCGAAGCCCAGTGTACTGCGAGCGCTGCTACTCGCAGCTGAGAAGGACCGTGGAGCTAGCGGCGAATTCGGAGAGCTCTTCGCTGCACTGCGCCGCTCGCAAGCGGCTTCGTTCTTCGCCTTCTGCCGTCCGGCGAGAGCTGAACTCCAGCGGTCAGTTGCAGCTCTGCCCAACAGCGTGTTCTCAGTTCTGCGGGCAAGCACGCCCTCTTGCCTTGGCCCCGAGAGCAAAGTCCCGAGCGAGCACTCGACTCAGTGCAATGCACCCGGAAGGACGCTCTCGCTCGCCTTTCAAGGAGCGATTCCTAACAGCAGAAGCAGCAGAGGCACAAACTGCATGACGAGAAGGGACAACGTAGAACACGTCTCTGTCCTGGCACATTTCCGTGTGCCATACTTCCCTCCGGGTCTTCGGGCCTTGCGAAGCTCTGTGTACTGCGAGCGCTGCTACTCGCAGCTGAGAAGGACCGTGGAGCTAGCGGCGAATTCGGAGAGCTCTTCGCTGCACTGCGCCGCTCGCAAGCGGCTTCGTTCTTCGCCTTCTGCCGTCCGGCGAGAGCTGAAATCCAGCGGTCAGTTGCAGCTCTGCCCAACAGCGTGTTCTCAGTTCTGCGGGCAAGCACGCCCTCTTGCCTTGGCCCCGAGAGCAAAGTCCCGAGCGAGCACTCGACTCAGTGCAATGCACCCGGAAGGACGCTCTCGCTCGTCTTTCAAGGAGCGATTCCTAACAGCAGAAGCAGCAGAGGCACAAACTGCATGACGAGAAGGGACAACGTAGAACACGTCTCTGTCCTGGCGCATTTTCGTGTGCGATACTTCCCTCCGGGTCTTCGGGCCTTGCGAAGCTCTGTGTACTGCGAGCGCTGCTACTCGCAGCTGAGAAGGACCGTGGAGCTAGCGGCGAATTCGGAGAGCTCTTCGCTGCACTGCGCCGCTCGCAAGCGGCTTCGTTCTTCGCCTTCTGCCGTCCGGCGAGAGCTGAACTCCAGCGGTCAGTTGCAGCTCTGCCCAACAGCGTGTTCTCAGTTCTGCGGGCAAGCACGCCCTCTTGCCTTGGCCCCGAGTGCAAAGTCCCGAGCGAGCACTCGACTCAGTGCAATGCACCCGGAAGGACGCTCTCGCTCGTCTTTCAAGGAGCGATTACCTACAGCAGAAGCAGCAGAGGCACAAACTGCATGACGAGAAGGGACAACGTAGAACACGTCTCTGTCCTGGCGCATTTTCGTGTGCGATACTTCCCTCCGGGTCTTCGGGCCTTGCGAAGCTCTGTGTACTGCGAGCGCTGCTACTCGCAGCTGAGAAGGACCGTGGAGCTAGCGGCGAATTCGGAGAGCTCTTCGCTGCACTGCGCCGCTCGCAAGCGGCTTCGTTCTTCGCCTTCTGCCGTCCGGCGAGAGCTGAACTCCAGCGGTCAGTTGCAGCTCTGCCCAACAGCGTGTTCTCAGTTCTGCGGGCAAGCACGCCCTCTTGCCTTGGCCCCGAGAGCAAAGTCCCGAGCGAGCACTCGACTCAGTGCAATGCACCCGGAAGGACGCTCTCGCTCGCCTTTCAAGGAGCGATTCCTAACAGCAGAAGCAGCAGAGGCACAAACTGCATGACGAGAAGGGACAACGTAGAACACGTCTCTGTCCTGGCGCATTTTCGTGTGCGATACTTCCCTCCGGGTCTTCGGGCCTTGCGAAGCTCTGTGTACTGCGAGCGCTGCTACTCGCAGCTGAGAAGGACCGTGGAGCTAGCGGCGAATTCGGAGAGCTCTTCGCTGCACTGCGCCGCTCGCAAGCGGCTTCGTTCTTCGCCTTCTGCCGTCCGGCGAGAGCTGAACTCCAGCGGTCAGTTGCAGCTCTGCCCAACAGCGTGTTCTCAGTTCTGCGGGCAAGCACGCCCTCTTGCCTTGGCCCCGAGTGCAAAGTCCCGAGCGAGCACTCGACTCAGTGCAATGCACCCGGAAGGACGCTCTCGCTCGTCTTTCAAGGAGCGATTACCTACAGCAGAAGCAGCAGAGGCACAAACTGCATGACGAGAAGGGACAACGTAGAACACGTCTCTGTCCTGGCACATTTCCGTGTGCGATACTTCCCTCCGGGTCTTCGGGCCTTGCGAAGCCCTGTGTACTGCGAGCGCTGCTACTCGCAGCTGAGAAGGACCGTGGAGCTAGCTGCGAATTCGGAGAGCTCTTCGCTGCACTGCGCCGCTCGCAAGCGGCTTCGTTCTTCGCCTTCTGCCGTCCGGCGAGAGCTGAACTCCAGCGGTCAGTTGCAGCTCTGCCCAACAGCGTGTTCTCAGTTCTGCGGGCAAGCACGCCCTCTTGCCTTGGCCCCGAGTGCAAAGTCCCGAGCGAGCACTCGACTCAGTGCAATGCACCCGGAAGGACGCTCTCGCTCGTCTTTCAAGGAGCGATTACTTACAGCAGAAGCAGCAGAGGCACAAACTGCATGACGAGAAGGGACAACGTAGAACACGTCTCTGTCCTGGCGCATTTTCGTGTGCGATACTTCCCTCCGGGTCTTCGGGCCTTGCGAAGCCCTGTGTACTGCGAGCGCTGCTACTCGCAGCTGAGAAGGACCGTGGAGCTAGCGGCGAATTCGGAGAGCTCTTCGCTGCACTGCGCCGCTCGCAAGCGGCTTCGTTCTTCGCCTTCTGCCGTCCGGCGAGAGCTGAACTCCAGCGGTCAGTTGCAGCTCTGCCCAACAGCGTGTTCTCAGTTCTGCGGGCAAGCACGCCCTCTTGCCTTGGCCCCGAGTGCAAAGTCCCGAGCGAGCACTCGACTCAGTGCAATGCACCCGGAAGGACGCTCTCGCTCGTCTTTCAAGGAGCGATTACCTACAGCAGAAGCAGCAGAGGCACAAACTGCATGACGAGAAGGGACAACGTAGAACACGTCTCTGTCCTGGCGCATTTTCGTGTGCGATACTTCCCTCCGGGTCTTCGGGCCTTGCGAAGCTCTGTGTACTGCGAGCGCTGCTACTCGCAGCTGAGAAGGACCGTGGAGCTAGCGGCGAATTCGGAGAGCTCTTCGCTGCACTGCGCCGCTCGCAAGCGGCTTCGTTCTTCGCCTTCTGCCGTCCGGCGAGAGCTGAACTCCAGCGGTCAGTTGCAGCTCTGCCCAACAGCGTGTTCTCAGTTCTGCGGGCAAGCACGCCCTCTTGCCTTGGCCCCGAGTGCAAAGTCCCGAGCGAGCACTCGACTCAGTGCAATGCACCCGGAAGGACGCTCTCGCTCGTCTTTCAAGGAGCGATTACCTACAGCAGAAGCAGCAGAGGCACAAACTGCATGACGAGAAGGGACAACGTAGAACACGTCTCTGTCCTGGCGCATTTTCGTGTGCGATACTTCCCTCCGGGTCTTCGGGCCTTGCGAAGCTCTGTGTACTGCGAGCGCTGCTACTCGCAGCTGGGAAGGACCGTGGAGCTAGCGGCGAATTCGGAGAGCTCTTCGCTGCACTGCGCCGCTCGCAAGCGGCTTCGTTCTTCGCCTTCTGCCGTCCGGCGAGAGCTGAACTCCAGCGGTCAGTTGCAGCTCTGCCCAACAGCGTGTTCTCAGTTCTGCGGGCAAGCACGCCCTCTTGCCTTGGCCCCGAGAGCAAAGCCCCGAGCGAGCACTCGACTCAGTGCAATGCACCCGGAAGGACGCTCTCGCTCGCCTTTCAAGGAGCGATTCCTAACAGCAGAAGCAGCAGAGGCACAAACTGCATGACGAGAAGGGACAACGTAGAACACGTCTCTGTCCTGGCGCATTTTCGTGTGCGATACTTCCCTCCGGGTCTTCGGGCCTTGCGAAGCCCTGTGTACTGCGAGCGCTGCTACTCGCAGCTGAGAAGGACCGTGGAGCTAGCGGCGAATTCGGAGAGCTCTTCGCTGCACTGCGCCGCTCGCAAGCGGCTTCGTTCTTCGCCTTCTGCCGTCCGGCGAGAGCTGAACTCCAGCGGTCAGTTGCAGCTCTGCCCAACAGCGTGTTCTCAGTTCTGCGGGCAAGCACGCCCTCTTGCCTTGGCCCCGAGTGCAAAGCCCCGAGCGAGCACTCGACTCAGTGCAATGCACCCGGAAGGACGCTCTCGCTCGTCTTTCAAGGAGCGATTCCTAACAGCAGAAGCAGCAGAGGCACAAACTGCATGACGAGAAGGGACAACGTAGAACACGTCTCTGTCCTGGCGCATTTTCGTGTGCGATACTTCCCTCCGGGTCTTCGGGCCTTGCGAAGCTCTGTGTACTGCGAGCGCTGCTACTCGCAGCTGAGAAGGACCGTGGAGCTAGCGGCGAATTCGGAGAGCTCTTCGCTGCACTGCGCCGCTCGCAAGCGGCTTCGTTCTTCGCCTTCTGCCGTCCGGCGAGAGCTGAACTCCAGCGGTCAGTTGCAGCTCTGCCCAACAGCGTGTTCTCAGTTCTGCGGGCAAGCACGCCCTCTTGCCTTGGCCCCGAGAGCAAAGTCCCGAGCGAGCACTCGACTCAGTGCAATGCACCCGGAAGGACGCTCTCGCTCGTCTTTCAAGGAGCGATTCCTAACAGCAGAAGCAGCAGAGGCACAAACTGCATGACGAGAAGGGACAACGTAGAACACGTCTCTGTCCTGGCACATTTTCGTGTGCGAAACTTCCCTCCGGGTCTTCGGGCCTTGCGAAGCCCAGTGTACTGCGAGCGCTGCTACTCGCAGCTGAGAAGGACCGTGGAGCTAGCGGCGAATTCGGAGAGCTCTTCGCTGCACTGCGCCGCTCGCAAGCGGCTTCGTTCTTCGCCTTCTGCCGTCCGGCGAGAGCTGAACTCCAGCGGTCAGTTGCAGCTCTGCCCAACAGCGTGTTCTCAGTTCTGCGGGCAAGCACGCCCTCTTGCCTTGGCCCCGAGAGCAAAGTCCCGAGCGAGCACTCGACTCAGTGCAATGCACCCGGAAGGACGCTCTCGCTCGCCTTTCAAGGAGCGATTCCTAACAGCAGAAGCAGCAGAGGCACAAACTGCATGACGAGAAGGGACAACGTAGAACACGTCTCTGTCCTGGCGCATTTTCGTGTGCGATACTTCCCTCCGGGTCTTCGGGCCTTGCGAAGCTCTGTGTACTGCGAGCGCTGCTACTCGCAGCTGAGAAGGACCGTGGAGCTAGCGGCGAATTCGGAGAGCTCTTCGCTGCACTGCGCCGCTCGCAAGCGGCTTCGTTCTTCGCCTTCTGCCGTCCGGCGAGAGCTGAACTCCAGCGGTCAGTTGCAGCTCTGCCCAACAGCGTGTTCTCAGTTCTGCGGGCAAGCACGCCCTCTTGCCTTGGCCCCGAGTGCAAAGTCCCGAGCGAGCACTCGACTCAGTGCAATGCACCCGGAAGGACGCTCTCGCTCGTCTTTCAAGGAGCGATTACCTACAGCAGAAGCAGCAGAGGCACAAACTGCATGACGAGAAGGGACAACGTAGAACACGTCTCTGTCCTGGCGCATTTTCGTGTGCGATACTTCCCTCCGGGTCTTCGGGCCTTGCGAAGCTCTGTGTACTGCGAGCGCTGCTACTCGCAGCTGAGAAGGACCGTGGAGCTAGCGGCGAATTCGGAGAGCTCTTCGCTGCACTGCGCCGCTCGCAAGCGGCTTCGTTCTTCGCCTTCTGCCGTCCGGCGAGAGCTGAACTCCAGCGGTCAGTTGCAGCTCTGCCCAACAGCGTGTTCTCAGTTCTGTGGGCAAGCACGCCCTCTTGCCTTGGCCCCGAGAGCAAAGTCCCGAGCGAGCACTCGACTCAGTGCAATGCACCCGGAAGGACGCTCTCGCTCGCCTTTCAAGGAGCGATTCCTAACAGCAGAAGCAGCAGAGGCACAAACTGCATGACGAGAAGGGACAACGTAGAACACGTCTCTGTCCTGGCGCATTTTCGTGTGCGATACTTCCCTCCGGGTCTTCGGGCCTTGCGAAGCTCTGTGTACTGCGAGCGCTGCTACTCGCAGCTGAGAAGGACCGTGGAGCTAGCGGCGAATTCGGAGAGCTCTTCGCTGCACTGCGCCGCTCGCAAGCGGCTTCGTTCTTCGCCTTCTGCCGTCCGGCGAGAGCTGAACTCCAGCGGTCAGTTGCAGCTCTGCCCAACAGCGTGTTCTCAGTTCTGCGGGCAAGCACGCCCTCTTGCCTTGGCCCCGAGTGCAAAGTCCCGAGCGAGCACTCGACTCAGTGCAATGCACCCGGAAGGACGCTCTCGCTCGTCTTTCAAGGAGCGATTACCTACAGCAGAAGCAGCAGAGGCACAAACTGCATGACGAGAAGGGACAACGTAGAACACGTCTCTGTCCTGGCGCATTTTCGTGTGCGATACTTCCCTCCGGGTCTTCGGGCCTTGCGAAGCTCTGTGTACTGCGAGCGCTGCTACTCGCAGCTGAGAAGGACCGTGGAGCTAGCGGCGAATTCGGAGAGCTCTTCGCTGCACTGCGCCGCTCGCAAGCGGCTTCGTTCTTCGCCTTCTGCCGTCCGGCGAGAGCTGAACTCCAGCGGTCAGTTGCAGCTCTGCCCAACAGCGTGTTCTCAGTTCTGCGGGCAAGCACGCCCTCTTGCCTTGGCCCCGAGTGCAAAGTCCCGAGCGAGCACTCGACTCAGTGCAATGCACCCGGAAGGACGCTCTCGCTCGTCTTTCAAGGAGCGATTACCTACAGCAGAAGCAGCAGAGGCACAAACTGCATGACGAGAAGGGACAACGTAGAACACGTCTCTGTCCTGGCGCATTTTCGTGTGCGATACTTCCCTCCGGGTCTTCGGGCCTTGCGAAGCTCTGTGTACTGCGAGCGCTGCTACTCGCAGCTGAGAAGGACCGTGGAGCTAGCGGCGAATTCGGAGAGCTCTTCGCTGCACTGCGCCGCTCGCAAGCGGCTTCGTTCTTCGCCTTCTGCCGTCCGGCGAGAGCTGAACTCCAGCGGTCAGTTGCAGCTCTGCCCAACAGCGTGTTCTCAGTTCTGCGGGCAAGCACGCCCTCTTGCCTTGGCCCCGAGAGCAAAGTCCCGAGCGAGCACTCGACTCAGTGCAATGCACCCGGAAGGACGCTCTCGCTCGCCTTTCAAGGAGCGATTCCTAACAGCAGAAGCAGCAGAGGCACAAACTGCATGACGAGAAGGGACAACGTAGAACACGTCTCTGTCCTGGCGCATTTTCGTGTGCGATACTTCCCTCCGGGTCTTCGGGCCTTGCGAAGCCCTGTGTACTGCGAGCGCTGCTACTCGCAGCTGAGAAGGACCGTGGAGCTAGCGGCGAATTCGGAGAGCTCTTCGCTGCACTGCGCCGCTCGCAAGCGGCTTCGTTCTTCGCCTTCTGCCGTCCGGCGAGAGCTGAACTCCAGCGGTCAGTTGCAGCTCTGCCCAACAGCGTGTTCTCAGTTCTGCGGGCAAGCACGCCCTCTTGCCTTGGCCCCGAGTGCAAAGTCCCGAGCGAGCACTCGACTCAGTGCAATGCACCCGGAAGGACGCTCTCGCTCGTCTTTCAAGGAGCGATTCCTAACAGCAGAAGCAGCAGAGGCACAAACTGCATGACGAGAAGGGACAACGTAGAACACGTCTCTGTCCTGGCGCATTTTCGTGTGCGATACTTCCCTCCGGGTCTTCGGGCCTTGCGAAGCTCTGTGTACTGCGAGCGCTGCTACTCGCAGCTGGGAAGGACCGTGGAGCTAGCGGCGAATTCGGAGAGCTCTTCGCTGCACTGCGCCGCTCGCAAGCGGCTTCGTTCTTCGCCTTCTGCCGTCCGGCGAGAGCTGAACTCCAGCGGTCAGTTGCAGCTCTGCCCAACAGCGTGTTCTCAGTTCTGCGGGCAAGCACGCCCTCTTGCCTTGGCCCCGAGAGCAAAGTCCCGAGCGAGCACTCGACTCAGTGCAATGCACCCGGAAGGACGCTCTCGCTCGCCTTTCAAGGAGCGATTCCTAACAGCAGAAGCAGCAGAGGCACAAACTGCATGACGAGATGGGACAACGTAGAACACGTCTCTGTCCTGGCGCATTTTCGTGTGCGATACTTCCCTCCGGGTCTTCGGGCCTTGCGAAGCTCTGTGTACTGCGAGCGCTGCTACTCGCAGCTGAGAAGGACCGTGGAGCTAGCGGCGAATTCGGAGAGCTCTTCGCTGCACTGCGCCGCTCGCAAGCGGCTTCGTTCTTCGCCTTCTGCCGTCCGGCGAGAGCTGAACTCCAGCGGTCAGTTGCAGCTCT
This sequence comes from Sturnus vulgaris, assembly GCF_052056855.1. Lineage (NCBI taxonomy): Eukaryota > Metazoa > Chordata > Aves > Passeriformes > Sturnidae > Sturnus > Sturnus vulgaris. The sequence continues at coordinate 147,738 of NW_028276280.1, forward strand.
GCCCAACAGCGTGTTCTCAGTTCTGCGGGCAAGCACGCCCTCTTGCCTTGGCCCCGAGAGCAAAGCCCCGAGCGAGCACTCGACTCAGTGCAATGCACCCGGAAGGACGCTCTCGCTCGCCTTTCAAGGAGCGATTCCTAACAGCAGAAGCAGCAGAGGCACAAACTGCATGACGAGAAGGGACAACGTAGAACACGTCTCTGTCCTGGCGCATTTTCGTGTGCGAAACTTCCCTCCGGGTCTTCGGGCCTTGCGAAGCCCTGTGTACTGCGAGCGCTGCTACTCGCAGCTGAGAAGGACCGTGGAGCTAGCGGCGAATTCGGAGAGCTCTTCGCTGCACTGCGCCGCTCGCAAGCGGCTTCGTTCTTCGCCTTCTGCCGTCCGGCGAGAGCTGAACTCCAGCGGTCAGTTGCAGCTCTGCCCAACAGCGTGTTCTCAGTTCTGCGGGCAAGCACGCCCTCTTGCCTTGGCCCCGAGAGCAAAGCCCCGAGCGAGCACTCGACTCAGTGCAATGCACCCGGAAGGACGCTCTCGCTCGCCTTTCAAGGAGCGATTCCTAACAGCAGAAGCAGCAGAGGCACAAACTGCATGACGAGAAGGGACAACGTAGAACACGTCTCTGTCCTGGCACATTTTCGTGTGCGATACTTCCCTCCGGGTCTTCGGGCCTTGCGAAGCTCTGTGTACTGCGAGCGCTGCTACTCGCAGCTGAGAAGGACCGTGGAGCTAGCGGCGAATTCGGAGAGCTCTTCGCTGCACTGCGCCGCTCGCAAGCGGCTTCGTTCTTCGCCTTCTGCCGTCCGGCGAGAGCTGAACTCCAGCGGTCAGTTGCAGCTCTGCCCAACAGCGTGTTCTCAGTTCTGCGGGCAAGCACGCCCTCTTGCCTTGGCCCCGAGAGCAAAGCCCCGAGCGAGCACTCGACTCAGTGCAATGCACCCGGAAGGACGCTCTCGCTCGCCTTTCAAGGAGCGATTCCTAACAGCAGAAGCAGCAGAGGCACAAACTGCATGACGAGAAGGGACAACGTAGAACACGTCTCTGTCCTGGCACATTTTCGTGTGCGATACTTCCCTCCGGGTCTTCGGGCCTTGCGAAGCTCTGTGTACTGCGAGCGCTGCTACTCGCAGCTGAGAAGGACCGTGGAGCTAGCGGCGAATTCGGAGAGCTCTTCGCTGCACTGCGCCGCTCGCAAGCGGCTTCGTTCTTCGCCTTCTGCCGTCCGGCGAGAGCTGAACTCCAGCGGTCAGTTGCAGCTCTGCCCAACAGCGTGTTCTCAGTTCTGCGGGCAAGCACGCCCTCTTGCCTTGGCCCCGAGAGCAAAGCCCCGAGCGAGCACTCGACTCAGTGCAATGCACCCGGAAGGACGCTCTCGCTCGCCTTTCAAGGAGCGATTCCTAACAGCAGAAGCAGCAGAGGCACAAACTGCATGACGAGAAGGGACAACGTAGAACACGTCTCTGTCCTGGCACATTTTCGTGTGCGAAACTTCCCTCCGGGTCTTCGGGCCTTGCGAAGCCCTGTGTACTGCGAGCGCTGCTACTCGCAGCTGAGAAGGACCGTGGAGCTAGCGGCGAATTCGGAGAGCTCTTCGCTGCACTGCGCCGCTCGCAAGCGGCTTCGTTCTTCGCCTTCTGCCGTCCGGCGAGAGCTGAACTCCAGCGGTCAGTTGCAGCTCTGCCCAACAGCGTGTTCTCAGTTCTGCGGGCAAGCACGCCCTCTTGCCTTGGCCCCGAGAGCAAAGTCCCGAGCGAGCACTCGACTCAGTGCAATGCACCCGGAAGGACGCTCTCGCTCGCCTTTCAAGGAGCGATTCCTAACAGCAGAAGCAGCAGAGGCACAAACTGCATGACGAGAAGGGACAACGTAGAACACGTCTCTGTCCTGGCACATTTCCGTGTGCCATACTTCCCTCCGGGTCTTCGGGCCTTGCGAAGCTCTGTGTACTGCGAGCGCTGCTACTCGCAGCTGAGAAGGACCGTGGAGCTAGCGGCGAATTCGGAGAGCTCTTCGCTGCACTGCGCCGCTCGCAAGCGGCTTCGTTCTTCGCCTTCTGCCGTCCGGCGAGAGCTGAACTCCAGCGGTCAGTTGCAGCTCTGCCCAACAGCGTGTTCTCAGTTCTGCGGGCAAGCACGCCCTCTTGCCTTGGCCCCGAGAGCAAAGTCCCGAGCGAGCACTCGACTCAGTGCAATGCACCCAGAAGGACGCTCTCGCTCGCCTTTCAAGGAGCGATTCCTAACAGCAGAAGCAGCAGAGGCACAAACTGCATGACGAGAAGGGACAACGTAGAACACGTCTCTGTCCTGGCACATTTTCGTGTGCGAAACTTCCCTCCGGGTCTTCGGGCCTTGCGAAGCCCTGTGTACTGCGAGCGCTGCTACTCGCAGCTGAGAAGGACCGTGGAGCTAGCGGCGAATTCGGAGAGCTCTTCGCTGCACTGCGCCGCTCGCAAGCGGCTTCGTTCTTCGCCTTCTGCCGTCCGGCGAGAGCTGAACTCCAGCGGTAAGTTTCAGCTCTGCCCAACAGCGTGTTCTCAGTTCTGCGGGCAAGCACGCCCTCTTGCCTTGGCCCCGAGAGCAAAGTCCCGAGCGAGCACTCGACTCAGTGCAATGCACCCAGAAGGACGCTCTCGCTCGCCTTTCAAGGAGCGATTCCTAACAGCAGAAGCAGCAGAGGCACAAACTGCATGACGAGAAGGGACAACGTAGAACACGTCTCTGTCCTGGCGCATTTTCGTGTGCGATACTTCCCTCCGGGTCTTCGGGCCTTGCGAAGCTCTGTGTACTGCGAGCGCTGCTACTCGCAGCTGAGAAGGACCGTGGAGCTAGCGGCGAATTCGGAGAGCTCTTCGCTGCACTGCGCCGCTCGCAAGCGGCTTCGTTCTTCGCCTTCTGCCGTCCGGCGAGAGCTGAACTCCAGCGGTCAGTTGCAGCTCTGCCCAACAGCGTGTTCTCAGTTCTGCGGGCAAGCACGCCCTCTTGCCTTGGCCCCGAGAGCAAAGTCCCGAGCGAGCATTCGACTTAGTGCAATGCACCCAGAAGGACGCTCTCGCTCGCCTTTCAAGGAGCGATTCCTAACAGCAGAAGCAGCAGAGGCACAAACTGCATGACGAGAAGGGACAACGTAGAACACGTCTCTGTCCTGGCACATTTTCGTGTGCGATACTTCCCTCCGGGTCTTCGGGCCTTGCGAAGCCCTGTGTACTGCGAGCGCTGCTACTCGCAGCTGAGAAGGACCGTGGAGCTAGCGGCGAATTCGGAGAGCTCTTCGCTGCACTGCGCCGCTCGCAAGCGGCTTCGTTCTTCGCCTTCTGCCGTCCGGCGAGAGCTGAACTCCAGCGGTCAGTTGCAGCTCTGCCCAACAGCGTGTTCTCAGTTCTGCGGGCAAGCACGCCCTCTTGCCTTGGCCCCGAGAGCAAAGTCCCGAGCGAGCACTCGACTCAGTGCAATGCACCCGGAAGGACGCTCTCGCTCGCCTTTCAAGGAGCGATTCCTAACAGCAGAAGCAGCAGAGGCACAAACTGCATGACGAGAAGGGACAACGTAGAACACGTCTCTGTCCTGGCACATTTCCGTGTGCCATACTTCCCTCCGGGTCTTCGGGCCTTGCGAAGCTCTGTGTACTGCGAGCGCTGCTACTCGCAGCTGAGAAGGACCGTGGAGCTAGCGGCGAATTCGGAGAGCTCTTCGCTGCACTGCGCCGCTCGCAAGCGGCTTCGTTCTTCGCCTTCTGCCGTCCGGCGAGAGCTGAACTCCAGCGGTCAGTTGCAGCTCTGCCCAACAGCGTGTTCTCAGTTCTGCGGGCAAGCACGCCCTCTTGCCTTGGCCCCGAGAGCAAAGTCCCGAGCGAGCACTCGACTCAGTGCAATGCACCCAGAAGGACGCTGTTGCTCGCCTTTCAAGGAGCGATTCCTAACAGCAGAAGCAGCAGAGGCACAAACTGCATGACGAGAAGGGACAACGTAGAACACGTCTCTGTCCTGGTACATTTTCCTGTGCGAAACTTCCCTCCGGGTCTTCGGTCCTTGCGAAGCTCTATGTACTGTGAGCGCTGCTACTTGCAGCTGAGAAAGACCGTGGAGCTAGCGGCGAATTCGGAGAGCGCTGAGCACGTAGTCAAGAAGCGAGACGTGGCCCTGCAACGCGGTGCTAATAGCAGCTTCCTCGCGGCCGGGGCGAGCTCCGGCCACAAGACATTCTCGTCCTGGCAACGGATCTCTGTGAAGGGCGTAGGCGAAAAGCTTTCGTTTTCCATTCGAACTGCGAGAGAGGCAGACTGTTGCACGGAGCTCTGAGAACAAAGGTGCACGCCCTAGGCGGGCTTGGGCAGAAGCAGCGTTCTCTAGCTCTTGGCTGCCGGCGCACTTGTGGTTGTGTGGCGCCCTTGCAGCGGCTTCTGGCCGCCGGCAAGTGAAAGCGGCTCCACGCTTGGGCGAGGGCGGTGAACGAAGCGGCACTAGTCCCGTGCTTGTGTGCACCACGTTACAGGCTACTAGGAGAGGAAGGTGGTTGACTCTCGCTTGCCTTCCCAAGTGCCCTTAGCAGTCGGAAGGAGCAAGCTGAAGCACTGCTGCTTGTGCTGCTCCTTGGTTCCCTTGCAGCCCGCTGTGAAAGCATTGGCGGTCGCTTCTAGGCGCCGAGTTGCACACAGCACCACTGTAAGTGCCGCGGAGAAGGGAAATCCAGAGTGCAGCGAGGAGCTGGACGTGGCTTACGTGCAGTAAGGAGAAGGTGAACCTAGGCACTGCCTCTTCAATCTGGCCGCCTCTGCTCTGGTAGCAACTTTTGCAAGTCGGCAGAGGGAGCTGCGAGTATGTAGAACGGAGGGCAGCGAGACGCCGTGTGTTATGCGCCCTTTCAGGGCTGCTGCCAGGGTGCCACTTTAAGAACGCCTTCTTCTTCCTCGCGTCCTTCCTCCACTATAGTCTCCTGGATTCACCTGAGACTCTTCCTAGGCATCTCCCTGATCCTTTTTGCAATGAGTCTCACATCATTCTCCTGAAGAAACTGTCTGCTTATGGTTTGCATGGGTGGGCTGTTTGCTGGGTGACAAACTGGGTGATGGCCAGGCCCACAGAGTGGTGGGAAATAGAGTTCATCCAGCTGGTCCCCAAGGCTCGGTCTTGGGCCCAGTCCTGTTTAATATCTTGCTCAGTGTTCTGGACAAGGGGATAGAGTACACGCCCAGGAAGTTCACAGATGATGCAAAGTTGGCTGGTAGTGTTTTTTTCTTCTGGAGGACAGCAGGCTCTGCTTCTTCTTCCTCCTGTTCTGAGGTCGCTGCTCCCTCTTCATCCCTCATTAAGTGTGCTGATTTTGTCACTTGGATGAGAAAACAAACAATTTTAGCAACAATACTAGTGGCAGGGTACAAGAAAGGAAGAGTTCACACGAATCCCCCCCCCCCCCGCCCAACAACAGAAAATACCTGATGGCTCCTCTGCCCAGCTTACTGACTACACCGGAACCCATTGTCCCCCAAAGATACTCCCTTCTCCCTGCCCCCAGCCATGATGTGAGATGGAATAGAATAACTAAGATTAAGATTCTCCCTATGGAACTCCATCATACTTCGATTCTGGGAAAAAAAATTTCTTGAAGTTCTATCATTTCAGATCATTTGAATTTGAATTTGCATACTAAAAAGTCTAGCCAGAAACTCATGACAATATTAATAGCCCATTCTAGAATGTCCGAGATGATAGACACTTCTTTCAAGAGAATGTGATACCTCACCTGACTTCTCCAGAATTTAAATGAACAGCGGGAGTAGTCTACAAGATTCTTGCTGCCATCTGGATTTCCTGGTATTTGGCTGGTCTATGTAAACCAACCAGCTATTCAGCAGAGGGAATATTAGTGTGATACTTGATGGTATGTGAGATGGAACACAGTAATTTATGGCTTTTTGCATAGTGATGAAGCTGTAAAGAAAGCTCCGTAATGCTCAGACAAGGAGGCTGCTGGACTTCAAGCAGCAAAGGCCCAAAACGAACCAGTGAAAAGGTGTCATTGAAAAAAAAAAAAAAGCCAGGTGGGGAGCAAAGTGATACTTAAGGGCAGTTTACTGAAAGAGGGAATCTAGTGAAAAAAAAAGTCCAAGAGTGAAGGAATAACAGAGAAAATGAAACTAAGGAAGGAAATCAATCTCAGCTAATCATTTCAGAAGCTAACAAGTTGTCATTGCAATGATGCATAAAGTGAGAAAAAATAAATATGTCTGCGCCAAAATCTGAAATATGAACTTTATTGCATTCTGTCTTCCACGGAATCATACAACAGTCTGTGATTAAATATCATGTAGTCCAACTTCCTTGCCAGGTAGATCTTACAGTAGATCAAATTGCTCAAGACTAGCCAAACTGATAAGGAGCACTCTCAATGATGGGGCATCCACAACTTCTCTGGAACACCCGTTTGAGTGTCTCACCAGCTTCATTGTAGAAAAGTTTTTCCTTTTAGCCAATCTAAACCTAGTCTCAGTTTGAAAGCATGGCCCCTTATCCTGTCTCTGCAAACTTTCCTAAAAAGTCTTTCTCCATTTGTCTTATACCCTCTTTACATATTCAAAGGCCACAATACTGTCTCTCCAGAAACCTCTCTTCTCCAGGCTAAAAGATCCTACTTTTCACAAGAACCAGGTCATAAACTGAGATGGAAGACATCTCAGGAGATCAGATCATGCAACAGCTCAGCGTAAGAATAGCTCTGAAGTCAGATCAACTAGCTTAGGGCTGTGTCTGTTTGAATTTTGAAAATTAGCAGGACTTGAAATGCTTCAAGGAAGAGAACTCGGGGTGGCTCCAGAAACAGCCTGAGAAACTCGAGCAAACTCGAAACCTCAGAAACTACCACTGCTTTCTCTCCCTCAGCCCAAGCAGTCCCAAAGAAGAAGTGTTCCCAGCAGGCTGGGATAGCACACATATACACTACATATACGTGACAGGCATCGCCAGCAGCCACATCCTGCTCCTTTCTGTGGCTGGCAAGAGTGAGACTGGATGTTTACATGTGGGCAAACTGGGTCCCTCCAGCAGCTCACACACTCAGCCTGCCCAGTGACCCCACTGAATTCCAGTATTAGCAGTGTGCCAAGGCCACAGCACTACTCCGCTTGCTGGCACAGACCATCACACGCCTCCTAAATCAGTCAGGACTCCCCTGGTCCCACAGCCAGCACCCCACTTGCCCTCCGCCAGGCCACTGCCATTGTTCACCAACTTCTCCACTTTGATCTTTGCTGGTGCTCTCAACACTGGCACACCCAGATGTTCTGCAGCTGTTGTCTCCTGGTGGAAAGGACTTGTAAAGCCATGTTTCCTAACAGGACTTCCACAACCTTTCAAAGCAACCTTTACTGGAGTATGAACAATCTCATTCAAATGTCAACATTTCTTTTCCCGTATGTGAAATCAGAATTTCCTTCTTCCGGGCATGCCCAAAACAAGGCACAAACTACATTGTGCCTTCTGTTTCACATGCTGACTCGTTTGTAAACAATGCTAGGAGAATACCTGTTTTGATCCAAGCTAATCTCTGGCCCTTATAGTGCTTTCGGTAGTTAGTTTTGCTTTGTTATTTACTTGATGTCCCATTGAATTGTTGAATCATAAACAGACTACCTGTCTGTATAGCAGCATAGCAGTGATGAATAAATGCAAGAGAAGGAGCAAGGTGATTGTTTGCTAGACTCTTCCTAGAAACTGAGAAATCTGTTACTTAATGCTGACCACAGCAGATGGAGGAAGCATCCTACATGATGTCAAAGCAATGAAGCTGTAATCACTTTTATGATTACAGTCAAGGCACTGCTTTTGCCACCATAAGTGGAGTGCAGGGAATCTTAAAAGACGACACTCTAACTGTTGTCCATGCTCACTGAGAAAATAATGCTTTTACAGCAGAGCAGGTCTCACCGCAGCTAAATCATGGCTTCAACTGTACACCGCCTTCAAAAAGCCCACAAAAACACAAATGAAAGGATTTGGAACCCAAGGGAATCTCGGATTGTGACATCAGCTCACTCTGGATTCTTTCCAAATTCTCAATTCCATTTTCTTCCGAGCCAATTTTCCCACCTAACTTGAGATGTAATTTATGGATTTCCAACACATCTAGTTACCTTAGAATTAGATTGCCACTAGCCAAAAAGACAGAAACAAGCAGTTAAGTGAAGACTGAAACCATGGTTGTTTAGAACAGCAAAACTTGGGCGAAACTATTCTTAAGAAAACCAAAACTTTTAGGACTTACCCATGTATTTTTGGAGGTGGAAAAAGTTTTACATCGAAAAGTCCCTAGGGAACTCTCTTCAGTGCCTGGAGAGCCGCTGTCGCTCGCCTTTCAAGGACCTATTCGTCACAGCAGAGGCAGCAGAGCACAAGATGGCCGACGAGAAGGGGCAGTGTAGAACTCTCTGTCTGTCTGTGTCTCTACTCAGTGTAGAACGTCTCTATCCTGGCACATTTTCGAGTGCGATACTTCCCTCCGGGTCTTCGGTCCTTGCGAAGCTCTATGTACTGTGAGCGCTGCTACTTGCAGCTGAGAAAGACCGTGGAGCTAGCGGCGAATTCGGAGAGCGCTGAGCACGTAGTCAAGAAGCGAGACGTGTCCCTGCAACGCGGTGCTAATAGCAGCTTCCTCGCGGCGGGGGCGAGCTCCGGCCACAAGGCATTCTCGTCCTGGCAACGGATCTCTGTGACGGGCGTAGGCGAAAAGCTTTCGTTTTCCATTCGAACTGCGAGAGAGGCAGACTGTTGCACGGAGCTCTGAGAACAAAGGTGCACGCCCTAGGCGGGCTTGGGCAGAAGCAGCGTTCTCTAGCTCTTGGCTGCCGGCGCACTTGTGGTTGTGTGGCGCCCTTGCAGCGGCTTCTGGCCGCCGGCAAGTGAAAGCGGCTCCACGCTTGGGCGAGGGCGGTGAACGAAGCGGCACTAGTCCCGTGCTTGTGTGCACCACGTTACTAGGAGAGGAAGGTGGTTGACTCTCGCTTGCCTTCCCAAGTGCCCTTAGCAGTCGGAAGGAGCAAGCTGAAGCACTGCTGCTTGTGCTGCTCCTTGGTTCCCTTGCAGCCCGCTGTGAAAGCATTGGCGGTCACTTCTAGGCGCCGAGTTGCACACAGCACCACGGTAAGTGCCTCGGAGAAGGGAAATCCAGAGTGCAGCGAGGAGCTGGACGTGGCTTACGTGCAGTAAGGAGAAGGTGAACCTAGGCACTGCCTCTTCAATCTGGCCGCCTCTGCTCTGGTAGCAACTTTTGCAAGTCGGCAGAGGGAGCCGCGAGTATGTAGAACGGAGGGCAGCGAGATGCCGTGTGTTATGCGCCTTTTCAGGGCTGCTGCCAGGGTGCTACTTTAAGAACGCCTTTTTCTTCCTCGCGTCCTTCTCGCTTCGCTCTAGCTGCATGGAGTACAGCACAGCGAAGGAGTGAGGAAGGGCTCTGCCCCAGCTTTTGTCCCGGCCTGCCTGTGCTGCGCCTTTAGCTGCACACGAGAACAACGGCATTTCTTACCCGCAAGGTAAAAAAGGCTTTAGTGTAGCCTTAGGAATGGCAAGTGCCTAGGCATTAAGTTGAGCGACCACGTATGAGGGAGTCTTTAGAGGTTTCCTCCCCCATGGCGCAGGTGTATTCTCATTCTCGTGCTGAACTGAAAAGTCCGGGCATGGCAAGACTGGCCTGCCTTGTGCAGAGACGAACACAAATGTGGGGCTATGATCCTCTGTGTTCGGAGCTCTGCTTCCGGGTGTGTGGGCCGCCGTGAGCCCGCAGCAGCCGCCGAGGACAGTGTGGATTGTGGATGAGTCTGGGCTGGCCCCCGGCCCCCCCGTTGGTCTGACAGCGGCAGAAGTGGCGTAGGAGCGGCATCGCCTGAGGGCCCCATGGGGGGCGGGAAGAGAGCCGGGAGTGACCCCGAACGACACCGGAAGCGATATCCGTAGGGCCCGGAAGGCCAGCGTTGCCATCGAGTTTGGCCGGTAGGAGGCGTCTAAGGTGCTTTGAAAGGTGGAGCTTCTTTGCTCTAGGACAGTCTGGGAGAGCTGAGGGTGTCCAATCTGGAGAACAGAAGGCTCCAGGGAGATCTTCGAGCCCTTTGCAGTGCCTGCTGGGGCTCCAAGATAGCTGGGGAGGGACTTTGGAAAAGGGTCTGGACTCGCAGGACAAGGGGGAATAGCTTCAAACTGCCAGAGGGCTGGGATAGATGGGATATTGGAAAGGAATTCTTCCTTGGGTGGGTGCTGAGGCACATGTTGCTCAAAGAGGCTGTGTAGGAGCCCCATGGCAGGAAGCGTCCAGGGCCAGGCTGGAGCGGACATGGAGCAACCTGGACTAGTGGAAAAGTGTCCCTGCCCGTGTCAGGATGTGGGAAGAAGATAATTTGTCTCTAAGGTCGCTTCCAGTCCAAACCATTCTGGGATTCTAGGATTCATGGAAGGCCCTTTTCCAAGTGAAGTGTTGTATCTCTTGGCTCCCAGCTTGTAGTTGCCAGTTCTTCTGGAAGCAGGCGTGGCGAAGCAGCTGTGATGAGCCATGGGTTCTCAATAGGACGAGTGTGATATATTTGCAGAGAGGAAGGCTGCAGACAGATCTTCAAGGTCCAGGTAAAACAAGCAAAGGATTGAATAGAAGCCAAAGATTGGTTGTGTTAGTCAGTTTGCTGGCTGTTGAAATGGCCCCAGGTAATTTTCAACATTTCTAATTTGGATTTGTTTGAGTAAAAAATGAATGTGTTACCTCCAGCGTAGGCTCTCCAATGCATCTCCATGTGCTCCCATCTCTTTGTTGTATATCGGGTTCTATTAACTGAAGACAGAATCATAACACAGTAGTAAAACATTTAGAGGTGCGAAGCCCTGTGTACTGCGAGCGCTGCTACTCGCAGCTGAGAAGGACCGTGGAGCTAGCGGCGAATTCGGAGAGCTCTTCGCTGCACTGCGCCGCTCGCAAGCGGCTTCGTTCTTCGCCTTCTGCCGTCCGGCGAGAGCTGAACTCCAGCGGTCAGTTGCAGCTCTGCCCAACAGCGTGTTCTCAGTTCTGCGGGCAAGCACGCCCTCTTGCCTTGGCCCCGAGAGCAAAGTCCCGAGCGAGCACTCGACTCAGTGCAATGCACCCGGAAGGACGCTCTCGCTCGCCTTTCAAGGAGCGATTCCTAACAGCAGAAGCAGCAGAGGCACAAACTGCATGACGAGAAGGGACAACGTAGAACACGTCTCTGTCCTGGCGCATTTTCGTGTGCGAAACTTCCCTCCGGGTCTTCGGGCCTTGCGAAGCCCTGTGTACTGCGAGCGCTGCTACTCGCAGCTGAGAAGGACCGTGGAGCTAGCGGCGAATTCGGAGAGCTCTTCGCTGCACTGCGCCGCTCGCAAGCGGCTTCGTTCTTCGCCTTCTGCCGTCCGGCGAGAGCTGAACTCCAGCGGTCAGTTGCAGCTCTGCCCAACAGCGTGTTCTCAGTTCTGCGGGCAAGCACGCCCTCTTGCCTTGGCCCCGAGAGCAAAGCCCCGAGCGAGCACTCGACTCAGTGCAATGCACCCAGAAGGACGCTCTCGCTCGCCTTTCAAGGAGCGATTCCTAACAGCAGAAGCAGCAGAGGCACAAACTGCATGACGAGAAGGGACAACGTAGAACACGTCTCTGTCCTGGCACATTTCCGTGTGCGATACTTCCCTCCGGGTCTTCGGGCCTTGCGAAGCCCTGTGTACTGCGAGCGCTGCTACTCGCAGCTGAGAAGGACCGTGGAGCTAGCGGCGAATTCGGAGAGCTCTTCGCTGCACTGCGCCGCTCGCAAGCGGCTTCGTTCTTCGCCTTCTGCCGTCCGGCGAGAGCTGAACTCCAGCGGTCAGTTGCAGCTCTGCCCAACAGCGTGTTCTCAGTTCTGCGGGCAAGCACGCCCTCTTGCCTTGGCCCCGAGAGCAAAGCCCCGAGCGAGCACTCGACTCAGTGCAATGCACCCGGAAGGACGCTCTCGCTCGCCTTTCAAGGAGCGATTCCTAACAGCAGAAGCAGCAGAGGCACAAACTGCATGACGAGAAGGGACAACGTAGAACACGTCTCTGTCCTGGCACATTTTCGTGTGCGATACTTCCCTCCGGGTCTTCGGGCCTTGCGAAGCTCTGTGTACTGCGAGCGCTGCTACTCGCAGCTGAGAAGGACCGTGGAGCTAGCGGCGAATTCGGAGAGCTCTTCGCTGCACTGCGCCGCTCGCAAGCGGCTTCGTTCTTCGCCTTCTGCCGTCCGGCGAGAGCTGAACTCCAGCGGTCAGTTGCAGCTCTGCCCAACAGCGTGTTCTCAGTTCTGCGGGCAAGCACGCCCTCTTGCCTTGGCCCCGAGTGCAAAGTCCCGAGCGAGCACTCGACTCAGTGCAATGCACCCGGAAGGACGCTCTCGCTCGTCTTTCAAGGAGCGATTACCTACAGCAGAAGCAGCAGAGGCACAAACTGCATGACGAGAAGGGACAACGTAGAACACGTCTCTGTCCTGGCACATTTTCGTGTGCGATACTTCCCTCCGGGTCTTCGGGCCTTGCGAAGCCCTGTGTACTGCGAGCGCTGCTACTCGCAGCTGAGAAGGACCGTGGAGCTAGCGGCGAATTCGGAGAGCTCTTCGCTGCACTGCGCCGCTCGCAAGCGGCTTCGTTCTTCGCCTTCTGCCGTCCGGCGAGAGCTGAACTCCAGCGGTCAGTTGCAGCTCTGCCCAACAGCGTGTTCTCAGTTCTGCGGGCAAGCACGCCCTCTTGCCTTGGCCCCGAGAGCAAAGTCCCGAGCGAGCACTCGACTCAGTGCAATGCACCCGGAAGGACGCTCTCGCTCGCCTTTCAAGGAGCGATTCCTAACAGCAGAAGCAGCAGAGGCACAAACTGCATGACGAGAAGGGACAACGTAGAACACGTCTCTGTCCTGGCACATTTTCGTGTGCGATACTTCCCTCCGGGTCTTCGGGCCTTGCGAAGCCCTGTGTACTGCGAGCGCTGCTACTCGCAGCTGAGAAGGACCGTGGAGCTAGCGGCGAATTCGGAGAGCTCTTCGCTGCACTGCGCCGCTCGCAAGCGGCTTCGTTCTTCGCCTTCTGCCGTCCGGCGAGAGCTGAACTCCAGCGGTCAGTTGCAGCTCTGCCCAACAGCGTGTTCTCAGTTCTGCGGGCAAGCACGCCCTCTTGCCTTGGCCCCGAGAGCAAAGTCCCGAGCGAGCACTCGACTCAGTGCAATGCACCCGGAAGGACGCTCTCGCTCGCCTTTCAAGGAGCGATTCCTAACAGCAGAAGCAGCAGAGGCACAAACTGCATGACGAGAAGGGACAACGTAGAACACGTCTCTGTCCTGGCACATTTTCGTGTGCGATACTTCCCTCCGGGTCTTCGGGCCTTGCGAAGCTCTGTGTACTGCGAGCGCTGCTACTCGCAGCTGAGAAGGACCGTGGAGCTAGCGGCGAATTCGGAGAGCTCTTCGCTGCACTGCGCCGCTCGCAAGCGGCTTCGTTCTTCGCCTTCTGCCGTCCGGCGAGAGCTGAACTCCAGCGGTCAGTTGCAGCTCTGCCCAACAGCGTGTTCTCAGTTCTGCGGGCAAGCACGCCCTCTTGCCTTGGCCCCGAGTGCAAAGCCCCGAGCGAGCACTCGACTCAGTGCAATGCACCCGGAAGGACGCTCTCGCTCGCCTTTCAAGGAGCGATTCCTAACAGCAGAAGCAGCAGAGGCACAAACTGCATGACGAGAAGGGACAACGTAGAACACGTCTCTGTCCTGGCACATTTTCGTGTGCGAAACTTCCCTCCGGGTCTTCGGGCCTTGCGAAGCCCTGTGTACTGCGAGCGCTGCTACTCGCAGCTGAGAAGGACCGTGGAGCTAGCGGCGAATTCGGAGAGCTCTTCGCTGCACTGCGCCGCTCGCAAGCGGCTTCGTTCTTCGCCTTCTGCCGTCCGGCGAGAGCTGAACTCCAGCGGTCAGTTGCAGCTCTGCCCAACAGCGTGTTCTCAGTTCTGCGGGCAAGCACGCCCTCTTGCCTTGGCCCCGAGAGCAAAGCCCCGAGCGAGCACTCGACTCAGTGCAATGCACCCGGAAGGACGCTCTCGCTCGCCTTTCAAGGAGCGATTCCTAACAGCAGAAGCAGCAGAGGCACAAACTGCATGACGAGAAGGGACAACGTAGAACACGTCTCTGTCCTGGCACATTTTCGTGTGCGAAACTTCCCTCCGGGTCTTCGGGCCTTGCGAAGCTCTGTGTACTGCGAGCGCTGCTACTCGCAGCTGAGAAGGACCGTGGAGCTAGCGGCGAATTCGGAGAGCTCTTCGCTGCACTGCGCCGCTCGCAAGCGGCTTCGTTCTTCGCCTTCTGCCGTCCGGCGAGAGCTGAACTCCAGCGGTCAGTTGCAGCTCTGCCCAACAGCGTGTTCTCAGTTCTGCGGGCAAGCACGCCCTCTTGCCTTGGCCCCGAGAGCAAAGCCCCGAGCGAGCACTCGACTCAGTGCAATGCACCCGGAAGGACGCTCTCGCTCGCCTTTCAAGGAGCGATTCCTAACAGCAGAAGCAGCAGAGGCACAAACTGCATGACGAGAAGGGACAACGTAGAACACGTCTCTGTCCTGGCGCATTTTCGTGTGCGAAACTTCCCTCCGGGTCTTCGGGCCTTGCGAAGCTCTGTGTACTGCGAGCGCTGCTACTCGCAGCTGAGAAGGACCGTGGAGCTAGCGGCGAATTCGGAGAGCTCTTCGCTGCACTGCGCCGCTCGCAAGCGGCTTCGTTCTTCGCCTTCTGCCGTCCGGCGAGAGCTGAACTCCAGCGGTCAGTTGCAGCTCTGCCCAACAGCGTGTTCTCAGTTCTGCGGGCAAGCACGCCCTCTTGCCTTGGCCCCGAGAGCAAAGTCCCGAGCGAGCACTCGACTCAGTGCAATGCACCCGGAAGGACGCTCTCGCTCGCCTTTCAAGGAGCGATTCCTAACAGCAGAAGCAGCAGAGGCACAAACTGCATGACGAGAAGGGACAACGTAGAACACGTCTCTGTCCTGGCGCATTTTCGTGTGCGAAACTTCCCTCCGGGTCTTCGGGCCTTGCGAAGCTCTGTGTACTGCGAGCGCTGCTACTCGCAGCTGAGAAGGACCGTGGAGCTAGCGGCGAATTCGGAGAGCTCTTCGCTGCACTGCGCCGCTCGCAAGCGGCTTCGTTCTTCGCCTTCTGCCGTCCGGCGAGAGCTGAACTCCAGCGGTCAGTTGCAGCTCTGCCCAACAGCGTGTTCTCAGTTCTGCGGGCAAGCACGCCCTCTTGCCTTGGCCCCGAGAGCAAAGTCCCGAGCGAGCACTCGACTCAGTGCAATGCACCCGGAAGGACGCTCTCGCTCGCCTTTCAAGGAGCGATTCCTAACAGCAGAAGCAGCAGAGGCACAAACTGCATGACGAGAAGGGACAACGTAGAACACGTCTCTGTCCTGGCGCATTTTCGTGTGCGAAACTTCCCTCCGGGTCTTCGGGCCTTGCGAAGCTCTGTGTACTGCGAGCGCTGCTACTCGCAGCTGAGAAGGACCGTGGAGCTAGCGGCGAATTCGGAGAGCTCTTCGCTGCACTGCGCCGCTCGCAAGCGGCTTCGTTCTTCGCCTTCTGCCGTCCGGCGAGAGCTGAACTCCAGCGGTCAGTTGCAGCTCTGCCCAACAGCGTGTTCTCAGTTCTGCGGGCAAGCACGCCCTCTTGCCTTGGCCCCGAGAGCAAAGTCCCGAGCGAGCACTCGACTCAGTGCAATGCACCCGGAAGGACGCTCTCGCTCGCCTTTCAAGGAGCGATTCCTAACAGCAGAAACAGCAGAGGCACAAACTGCATGACGAGAAGGGACAACGTAGAACACGTCTCTGTCCTGGCGCATTTTCGTGTGCGATACTTCCCTCCGGGTCTTCGGGCCTTGCGAAGCTCTGTGTACTGCGAGCGCTGCTACTCGCAGCTGAGAAGGACCGTGGAGCTAGCGGCGAATTCGGAGAGCTCTTCGCTGCACTGCGCCGCTCGCAAGCGGCTTCGTTCTTCGCCTTCTGCCGTCCGGCGAGAGCTGAACTCCAGCGGTCAGTTGCAGCTCTGCCCAACAGCGTGTTCTCAGTTCTGCGGGCAAGCACGCCCTCTTGCCTTGGCCCCGAGAGCAAAGTCCCGAGCGAGCACTCGACTCAGTGCAATGCACCCGGAAGGACGCTCTCGCTCGTCTTTCAAGGAGCGATTACCTACAGCAGAAGCAGCAGAGGCACAAACTGCATGACGAGAAGGGACAACGTAGAACACGTCTCTGTCCTGGCGCATTTTCGTGTGCGATACTTCCCTCCGGGTCTTCGGGCCTTGCGAAGCTCTGTGTACTGCGAGCGCTGCTACTCGCAGCTGAGAAGGACCGTGGAGCTAGCGGCGAATTCGGAGAGCTCTTCGCTGCACTGCGCCGCTCGCAAGCGGCTTCGTTCTTCGCCTTCTGCCGTCCGGCGAGAGCTGAACTCCAGCGGTCAGTTGCAGCTCTGCCCAACAGCGTGTTCTCAGTTCTGCGGGCAAGCACGCCCTCTTGCCTTGGCCCCGAGAGCAAAGCCCCGAGCGAGCACTCGACTCAGTGCAATGCACCCGGAAGGACGCTCTCGCTCGCCTTTCAAGGAGCGATTCCTAACAGCAGAAGCAGCAGAGGCACAAACTGCATGACGAGAAGGGACAACGTAGAACACGTCTCTGTCCTGGCGCATTTTCGTGTGCGAAACTTCCCTCCGGGTCTTCGGGCCTTGCGAAGCTCTGTGTACTGCGAGCGCTGCTACTCGCAGCTGAGAAGGACCGTGGAGCTAGCGGCGAATTCGGAGAGCTCTTCGCTGCACTGCGCCGCTCGCAAGCGGCTTCGTTCTTCGCCTTCTGCCGTCCGGCGAGAGCTGAACTCCAGCGGTCAGTTGCAGCTCTGCCCAACAGCGTGTTCTCAGTTCTGCGGGCAAGCACGCCCTCTTGCCTTGGCCCCGAGAGCAAAGCCCCGAGCGAGCACTCGACTCAGTGCAATGCACCCGGAAGGACGCTCTCGCTCGCCTTTCAAGGAGCGATTCCTAACAGCAGAAGCAGCAGAGGCACAAACTGCATGACGAGAAGGGACAACGTAGAACACGTCTCTGTCCTGGCGCATTTTCGTGTGCGAAACTTCCCTCCGGGTCTTCGGGCCTTGCGAAGCTCTGTGTACTGCGAGCGCTGCTACTCGCAGCTGAGAAGGACCGTGGAGCTAGCGGCGAATTCGGAGAGCTCTTCGCTGCACTGCGCCGCTCGCAAGCGGCTTCGTTCTTCGCCTTCTGCCGTCCGGCGAGGGCTGAACTCCAGCGGTCAGTTGCAGCTCTGCCCAACAGCGTGTTCTCAGTTCTGCGGGCAAGCACGCCCTCTTGCCTTGGCCCCGAGAGCAAAGTCCCGAGCGAGCACTCGACTCAGTGCAATGCACCCGGAAGGACGCTCTCGCTCGCCTTTCAAGGAGCGATTCCTAACAGCAGAAGCAGCAGAGGCACAAACTGCATGACGAGAAGGGACAACGTAGAACACGTCTCTGTCCTGGCGCATTTTCGTGTGCGAAACTTCCCTCCGGGTCTTCGGGCCTTGCGAAGCTCTGTGTACTGCGAGCGCTGCTACTCGCAGCTGAGAAGGACCGTGGAGCTAGCGGCGAATTCGGAGAGCTCTTCGCTGCACTGCGCCGCTCGCAAGCGGCTTCGTTCTTCGCCTTCTGCCGTCCGGCGAGAGCTGAACTCCAGCGGTCAGTTGCAGCTCTGCCCAACAGCGTGTTCTCAGTTCTGCGGGCAAGCACGCCCTCTTGCCTTGGCCCCGAGAGCAAAGTCCCGAGCGAGCACTCGACTCAGTGCAATGCACCCGGAAGGACGCTCTCGCTCGCCTTTCAAGGAGCGATTCCTAACAGCAGAAGCAGCAGAGGCACAAACTGCATGACGAGAAGGGACAACGTAGAACACGTCTCTGTCCTGGCGCATTTTCGTGTGCGAAACTTCCCTCCGGGTCTTCGGGCCTTGCGAAGCTCTGTGTACTGCGAGCGCTGCTACTCGCAGCTGAGAAGGACCGTGGAGCTAGCGGCGAATTCGGAGAGCTCTTCGCTGCACTGCGCCGCTCGCAAGCGGCTTCGTTCTTCGCCTTCTGCCGTCCGGCGAGAGCTGAACTCCAGCGGTCAGTTGCAGCTCTGCCCAACAGCGTGTTCTCAGTTCTGCGGGCAAGCACGCCCTCTTGCCTTGGCCCCGAGAGCAAAGTCCCGAGCGAGCACTCGACTCAGTGCAATGCACCCGGAAGGACGCTCTCGCTCGCCTTTCAAGGAGCGATTCCTAACAGCAGAAGCAGCAGAGGCACAAACTGCATGACGAGAAGGGACAACGTAGAACACGTCTCTGTCCTGGCGCATTTTCGTGTGCGAAACTTCCCTCCGGGTCTTCGGGCCTTGCGAAGCTCTGTGTACTGCGAGCGCTGCTACTCGCAGCTGAGAAGGACCGTGGAGCTAGCGGCGAATTCGGAGAGCTCTTCGCTGCACTGCGCCGCTCGCAAGCGGCTTCGTTCTTCGCCTTCTGCCGTCCGGCGAGAGCTGAACTCCAGCGGTCAGTTGCAGCTCTGCCCAACAGCGTGTTCTCAGTTCTGCGGGCAAGCACGCCCTCTTGCCTTGGCCCCGAGAGCAAAGTCCCGAGCGAGCACTCGACTCAGTGCAATGCACCCGGAAGGACGCTCTCGCTCGCCTTTCAAGGAGCGATTCCTAACAGCAGAAACAGCAGAGGCACAAACTGCATGACGAGAAGGGACAACGTAGAACACGTCTCTGTCCTGGCGCATTTTCGTGTGCGATACTTCCCTCCGGGTCTTCGGGCCTTGCGAAGCTCTGTGTACTGCGAGCGCTGCTACTCGCAGCTGAGAAGGACCGTGGAGCTAGCGGCGAATTCGGAGAGCTCTTCGCTGCACTGCGCCGCTCGCAAGCGGCTTCGTTCTTCGCCTTCTGCCGTCCGGCGAGAGCTGAACTCCAGCGGTCAGTTGCAGCTCTGCCCAACAGCGTGTTCTCAGTTCTGCGGGCAAGCACGCCCTCTTGCCTTGGCCCCGAGAGCAAAGTCCCGAGCGAGCACTCGACTCAGTGCAATGCACCCGGAAGGACGCTCTCGCTCGTCTTTCAAGGAGCGATTACCTACAGCAGAAGCAGCAGAGGCACAAACTGCATGACGAGAAGGGACAACGTAGAACACGTCTCTGTCCTGGCGCATTTTCGTGTGCGATACTTCCCTCCGGGTCTTCGGGCCTTGCGAAGCTCTGTGTACTGCGAGCGCTGCTACTCGCAGCTGAGAAGGACCGTGGAGCTAGCGGCGAATTCGGAGAGCTCTTCGCTGCACTGCGCCGCTCGCAAGCGGCTTCGTTCTTCGCCTTCTGCCGTCCGGCGAGAGCTGAACTCCAGCGGTCAGTTGCAGCTCTGCCCAACAGCGTGTTCTCAGTTCTGCGGGCAAGCACGCCCTCTTGCCTTGGCCCCGAGAGCAAAGCCCCGAGCGAGCACTCGACTCAGTGCAATGCACCCGGAAGGACGCTCTCGCTCGCCTTTCAAGGAGCGATTCCTAACAGCAGAAGCAGCAGAGGCACAAACTGCATGACGAGAAGGGACAACGTAGAACACGTCTCTGTCCTGGCGCATTTTCGTGTGCGAAACTTCCCTCCGGGTCTTCGGGCCTTGCGAAGCTCTGTGTACTGCGAGCGCTGCTACTCGCAGCTGAGAAGGACCGTGGAGCTAGCGGCGAATTCGGAGAGCTCTTCGCTGCACTGCGCCGCTCGCAAGCGGCTTCGTTCTTCGCCTTCTGCCGTCCGGCGAGAGCTGAACTCCAGCGGTCAGTTGCAGCTCTGCCCAACAGCGTGTTCTCAGTTCTGCGGGCAAGCACGCCCTCTTGCCTTGGCCCCGAGAGCAAAGCCCCGAGCGAGCACTCGACTCAGTGCAATGCACCCGGAAGGACGCTCTCGCTCGCCTTTCAAGGAGCGATTCCTAACAGCAGAAGCAGCAGAGGCACAAACTGCATGACGAGAAGGGACAACGTAGAACACGTCTCTGTCCTGGCGCATTTTCGTGTGCGAAACTTCCCTCCGGGTCTTCGGGCCTTGCGAAGCTCTGTGTACTGCGAGCGCTGCTACTCGCAGCTGAGAAGGACCGTGGAGCTAGCGGCGAATTCGGAGAGCTCTTCGCTGCACTGCGCCGCTCGCAAGCGGCTTCGTTCTTCGCCTTCTGCCGTCCGGCGAGGGCTGAACTCCAGCGGTCAGTTGCAGCTCTGCCCAACAGCGTGTTCTCAGTTCTGCGGGCAAGCACGCCCTCTTGCCTTGGCCCCGAGAGCAAAGTCCCGAGCGAGCACTCGACTCAGTGCAATGCACCCGGAAGGACGCTCTCGCTCGCCTTTCAAGGAGCGATTCCTAACAGCAGAAGCAGCAGAGGCACAAACTGCATGACGAGAAGGGACAACGTAGAACACGTCTCTGTCCTGGCGCATTTTCGTGTGCGAAACTTCCCTCCGGGTCTTCGGGCCTTGCGAAGCTCTGTGTACTGCGAGCGCTGCTACTCGCAGCTGAGAAGGACCGTGGAGCTAGCGGCGAATTCGGAGAGCTCTTCGCTGCACTGCGCCGCTCGCAAGCGGCTTCGTTCTTCGCCTTCTGCCGTCCGGCGAGAGCTGAACTCCAGCGGTCAGTTGCAGCTCTGCCCAACAGCGTGTTCTCAGTTCTGCGGGCAAGCACGCCCTCTTGCCTTGGCCCCGAGAGCAAAGCCCCGAGCGAGCACTCGACTCAGTGCAATGCACCCGGAAGGACGCTCTCGCTCGCCTTTCAAGGAGCGATTCCTAACAGCAGAAGCAGCAGAGGCACAAACTGCATGACGAGAAGGGACAACGTAGAACACGTCTCTGTCCTGGCGCATTTTCGTGTGCGATACTTCCCTCCGGGTCTTCGGGCCTTGCGAAGCTCTGTGTACTGCGAGCGCTGCTACTCGCAGCTGAGAAGGACCGTGGAGCTAGCGGCGAATTCGGAGAGCTCTTCGCTGCACTGCGCCGCTCGCAAGCGGCTTCGTTCTTCGCCTTCTGCCGTCCGGCGAGAGCTGAACTCCAGCGGTCAGTTGCAGCTCTGCCCAACAGCGTGTTCTCAGTTCTGCGGGCAAGCACGCCCTCTTGCCTTGGCCCCGAGAGCAAAGTCCCGAGCGAGCACTCGACTCAGTGCAATGCACCCGGAAGGACGCTCTCGCTCGTCTTTCAAGGAGCGATTCCTAACAGCAGAAGCAGCAGAGGCACAAACTGCATGACGAGAAGGGACAACGTAGAACACGTCTCTGTCCTGGCGCATTTTCGTGTGCGATACTTCCCTCCGGGTCTTCGGGCCTTGCGAAGCCCTGTGTACTGCGAGCGCTGCTACTCGCAGCTGAGAAGGACCGTGGAGCTAGCGGCGAATTCGGAGAGCTCTTCGCTGCACTGCGCCGCTCGCAGGCGGCTTCGTTCTTCGCCTTCTGCCGTCCGGCGAGAGCTGAACTCCAGCGGTCAGTTGCAGCTCTGCCCAACAGCGTGTTCTCAGTTCTGCGGGCAAGCACGCCCTCTTGCCTTGGCCCCGAGTGCAAAGTCCCGAGCGAGCACTCGACTCAGTGCAATGCACCCGGAAGGACGCTCTCGCTCGTCTTTCAAGGAGCGATTACCTACAGCAGAAGCAGCAGAGGCACAAACTGCATGACGAGAAGGGACAACGTAGAACACGTCTCTGTCCTGGCGCATTTTCGTGTGCGATACTTCCCTCCGGGTCTTCGGGCCTTGCGAAGCTCTGTGTACTGCGAGCGCTGCTACTCGCAGCTGAGAAGGACCGTGGAGCTAGCGGCGAATTCGGAGAGCTCTTCGCTGCACTGCGCCGCTCGCAAGCGGCTTCGTTCTTCGCCTTCTGCCGTCCGGCGAGAGCTGAACTCCAGCGGTCAGTTGCAGCTCTGCCCAACAGCGTGTTCTCAGTTCTGCGGGCAAGCACGCCCTCTTGCCTTGGCCCCGAGTGCAAAGTCCCGAGCGAGCACTCGACTCAGTGCAATGCACCCGGAAGGACGCTCTCGCTCGTCTTTCAAGGAGCGATTCCTAACAGCAGAAGCAGCAGAGGCACAAACTGCATGACGAGAAGGGACAACGTAGAACACGTCTCTGTCCTGGCGCATTTTCGTGTGCGATACTTCCCTCCGGGTCTTCGGGCCTTGCGAAGCTCTGTGTACTGCGAGCGCTGCTACTCGCAGCTGAGAAGGACCGTGGAGCTAGCGGCGAATTCGGAGAGCTCTTCGCTGCACTGCGCCGCTCGCAAGCGGCTTCGTTCTTCGCCTTCTGCCGTCCGGCGAGAGCTGAACTCCAGCGGTCAGTTGCAGCTCTGCCCAACAGCGTGTTCTCAGTTCTGCGGGCAAGCACGCCCTCTTGCCTTGGCCCCGAGTGCAAAGTCCCGAGCGAGCACTCGACTCAGTGCAATGCACCCGGAAGGACGCTCTCGCTCGTCTTTCAAGGAGCGATTCCTAACAGCAGAAGCAGCAGAGGCACAAACTGCATGACGAGAAGGGACAACGTAGAACACGTCTCTGTCCTGGCGCATTTTCGTGTGCGATACTTCCCTCCGGGTCTTCGGGCCTTGCGAAGCCCTGTGTACTGCGAGCGCTGCTACTCGCAGCTGAGAAGGACCGTGGAGCTAGCGGCGAATTCGGAGAGCTCTTCGCTGCACTGCGCCGCTCGCAAGCGGCTTCGTTCTTCGCCTTCTGCCGTCCGGCGAGAGCTGAACTCCAGCGGTCAGTTGCAGCTCTGCCCAACAGCGTGTTCTCAGTTCTGCGGGCAAGCACGCCCTCTTGCCTTGGCCCCCAGAGCAAAGCCCCGAGCGAGCACTCGACTCAGTGCAATGCACCCGGAAGGACGCTCTCGCTCGCCTTTCAAGGAGCGATTCCTAACAGCAGAAGCAGCAGAGGCACAAACTGCATGACGAGAAGGGACAACGTAGAACACGTCTCTGTCCTGGCGCATTTTCGTGTGCGAAACTTCCCTCCGGGTCTTCGGGCCTTGCGAAGCTCTGTGTACTGCGAGCGCTGCTACTCGCAGCTGAGAAGGACCGTGGAGCTAGCGGCGAATTCGGAGAGCTCTTCGCTGCACTGCGCCGCTCGCAAGCGGCTTCGTTCTTCGCCTTCTGCCGTCCGGCGAGAGCTGAACTCCAGCGGTCAGTTGCAGCTCTGCCCAACAGCGTGTTCTCAGTTCTGCGGGCAAGCACGCCCTCTTGCCTTGGCCCCGAGAGCAAAGCCCCGAGCGAGCACTCGACTCAGTGCAATGCACCCGGAAGGACGCTCTCGCTCGCCTTTCAAGGAGCGATTCCTAACAGCAGAAGCAGCAGAGGCACAAACTGCATGACGAGAAGGGACAACGTAGAACACGTCTCTGTCCTGGCACATTTTCGTGTGCGATACTTCCCTCCGGGTCTTCGGGCCTTGCGAAGCTCTGTGTACTGCGAGCGCTGCTACTCGCAGCTGAGAAGGACCGTGGAGCTAGCGGCGAATTCGGAGAGCTCTTCGCTGCACTGCGCCGCTCGCAAGCGGCTTCGTTCTTCGCCTTCTGCCGTCCGGCGAGAGCTGAACTCCAGCGGTCAGTTGCAGCTCTGCCCAACAGCGTGTTCTCAGTTCTGCGGGCAAGCACGCCCTCTTGCCTTGGCCCCGAGAGCAAAGCCCCGAGCGAGCACTCGACTCAGTGCAATGCACCCGGAAGGACGCTCTCGCTCGCCTTTCAAGGAGCGATTCCTAACAGCAGAAGCAGCAGAGGCACAAACTGCATGACGAGAAGGGACAACGTAGAACACGTCTCTGTCCTGGCACATTTTCGTGTGCGATACTTCCCTCCGGGTCTTCGGGCCTTGCGAAGCTCTGTGTACTGCGAGCGCTGCTACTCGCAGCTGAGAAGGACCGTGGAGCTAGCGGCGAATTCGGAGAGCTCTTCGCTGCACTGCGCCGCTCGCAAGCGGCTTCGTTCTTCGCCTTCTGCCGTCCGGCGAGAGCTGAACTCCAGCGGTCAGTTGCAGCTCTGCCCAACAGCGTGTTCTCAGTTCTGCGGGCAAGCACGCCCTCTTGCCTTGGCCCCGAGAGCAAAGCCCCGAGCGAGCACTCGACTCAGTGCAATGCACCCGGAAGGACGCTCTCGCTCGCCTTTCAAGGAGCGATTCCTAACAGCAGAAGCAGCAGAGGCACAAACTGCATGACGAGAAGGGACAACGTAGAACACGTCTCTGTCCTGGCACATTTTCGTGTGCGATACTTCCCTCCGGGTCTTCGGGCCTTGCGAAGCTCTGTGTACTGCGAGCGCTGCTACTCGCAGCTGAGAAGGACCGTGGAGCTAGCGGCGAATTCGGAGAGCTCTTCGCTGCACTGCGCCGCTCGCAAGCGGCTTCGTTCTTCGCCTTCTGCCGTCCGGCGAGAGCTGAACTCCAGCGGTCAGTTGCAGCTCTGCCCAACAGCGTGTTCTCAGTTCTGCGGGCAAGCACGCCCTCTTGCCTTGGCCCCGAGAGCAAAGCCCCGAGCGAGCACTCGACTCAGTGCAATGCACCCGGAAGGACGCTCTCGCTCGCCTTTCAAGGAGCGATTCCTAACAGCAGAAGCAGCAGAGGCACAAACTGCATGACGAGAAGGGACAACGTAGAACACGTCTCTGTCCTGGCACATTTTCGTGTGCGATACTTCCCTCCGGGTCTTCGGGCCTTGCGAAGCTCTGTGTACTGCGAGCGCTGCTACTCGCAGCTGAGAAGGACCGTGGAGCTAGCGGCGAATTCGGAGAGCTCTTCGCTGCACTGCGCCGCTCGCAAGCGGCTTCGTTCTTCGCCTTCTGCCGTCCGGCGAGAGCTGAACTCCAGCGGTCAGTTGCAGCTCTGCCCAACAGCGTGTTCTCAGTTCTGCGGGCAAGCACGCCCTCTTGCCTTGGCCCCGAGAGCAAAGCCCCGAGCGAGCACTCGACTCAGTGCAATGCACCCGGAAGGACGCTCTCGCTCGCCTTTCAAGGAGCGATTCCTAACAGCAGAAGCAGCAGAGGCACAAACTGCATGACGAGAAGGGACAACGTAGAACACGTCTCTGTCCTGGCACATTTTCGTGTGCGATACTTCCCTCCGGGTCTTCGGGCCTTGCGAAGCTCTGTGTACTGCGAGCGCTGCTACTCGCAGCTGAGAAGGACCGTGGAGCTAGCGGCGAATTCGGAGAGCTCTTCGCTGCACTGCGCCGCTCGCAAGCGGCTTCGTTCTTCGCCTTCTGCCGTCCGGCGAGAGCTGAACTCCAGCGGTCAGTTGCAGCTCTGCCCAACAGCGTGTTCTCAGTTCTGCGGGCAAGCACGCCCTCTTGCCTTGGCCCCGAGAGCAAAGCCCCGAGCGAGCACTCGACTCAGTGCAATGCACCCGGAAGGACGCTCTCGCTCGTCTTTCAAGGAGCGATTCCTAACAGCAGAAGCAGCAGAGGCACAAACTGCATGACGAGAAGGGACAACGTAGAACACGTCTCTGTCCTGGCGCATTTTCGTGTGCGATACTTCCCTCCGGGTCTTCGGGCCTTGCGAAGCTCTGTGTACTGCGAGCGCTGCTACTCGCAGCTGAGAAGGACCGTGGAGCTAGCGGCGAATTCGGAGAGCTCTTCGCTGCACTGCGCCGCTCGCAAGCGGCTTCGTTCTTCGCCTTCTGCCGTCCGGCGAGAGCTGAACTCCAGCGGTCAGTTGCAGCTCTGCCCAACAGCGTGTTCTCAGTTCTGCGGGCAAGCACGCCCTCTTGCCTTGGCCCCGAGAGCAAAGTCCCGAGCGAGCATTCGACTTAGTGCAATGCACCCAGAAGGACGCTCTCGCTCGCCTTTCAAGGAGCGATTCCTAACAGCAGAAGCAGCAGAGGCACAAACTGCATGACGAGAAGGGACAACGTAGAACACGTCTCTGTCCTGGCACATTTTCGTGTGCGATACTTCCCTCCGGGTCTTCGGGCCTTGCGAAGCCCTGTGTACTGCGAGCGCTGCTACTCGCAGCTGAGAAGGACCGTGGAGCTAGCGGCGAATTCGGAGAGCTCTTCGCTGCACTGCGCCGCTCGCAAGCGGCTTCGTTCTTCGCCTTCTGCCGTCCGGCGAGAGCTGAACTCCAGCGGTCAGTTGCAGCTCTGCCCAACAGCGTGTTCTCAGTTCTGCGGGCAAGCACGCCCTCTTGCCTTGGCCCCGAGAGCAAAGTCCCGAGCGAGCACTCGACTCAGTGCAATGCACCCGGAAGGACGCTCTCGCTCGCCTTTCAAGGAGCGATTCCTAACAGCAGAAGCAGCAGAGGCACAAACTGCATGACGAGAAGGGACAACGTAGAACACGTCTCTGTCCTGGCACATTTCCGTGTGCCATACTTCCCTCCGGGTCTTCGGGCCTTGCGAAGCTCTGTGTACTGCGAGCGCTGCTACTCGCAGCTGAGAAGGACCGTGGAGCTAGCGGCGAATTCGGAGAGCTCTTCGCTGCACTGCGCCGCTCGCAAGCGGCTTCGTTCTTCGCCTTCTGCCGTCCGGCGAGAGCTGAACTCCAGCGGTCAGTTGCAGCTCTGCCCAACAGCGTGTTCTCAGTTCTGCGGGCAAGCACGCCCTCTTGCCTTGGCCCCGAGAGCAAAGTCCCGAGCGAGCACTCGACTCAGTGCAATGCACCCGGAAAGACGCTGTTGCTCGCCTTTCAAGGAGCGATTCCTAACAGCAGAAGCAGCAGAGGCACAAACTGCATGACGAGAAGGGACAACGTAGAACACGTCTCTGTCCTGGTACATTTTCCTGTGCGAAACTTCCCTCCGGGTCTTCGGTCCTTGCGAAGCTCTATGTACTGTGAGCGCTGCTACTTGCAGCTGAGAAAGACCGTGGAGCTAGCGGCGAATTCGGAGAGCGCTGAGCACGTAGTCAAGAAGCGAGACGTGGCCCTGCAACGCGGTGCTAATAGCAGCTTCCTCGCGGCCGGGGCGAGCTCCGGCCACAAGACATTCTCGTCCTGGCAACGGATCTCTGTGAAGGGCGTAGGCGAAAAGCTTTCGTTTTCCATTCGAACTGCGAGAGAGGCAGACTGTTGCACGGAGCTCTGAGAACAAAGGTGCACGCCCTAGGCGGGCTTGGGCAGAAGCAGCGTTCTCTAGCTCTTGGCTGCCGGCGCACTTGTGGTTGTGTGGCGCCCTTGCAGCGGCTTCTGGCCGCCGGCAAGTGAAAGCGGCTCCACGCTTGGGCGAGGGCGGTGAACGAAGCGGCACTAGTCCCGTGCTTGTGTGCACCACGTTACAGGCTACTAGGAGAGGAAGGTGGTTGACTCTCGCTTGCCTTCCCAAGTGCCCTTAGCAGTCGGAAGGAGCAAGCTGAAGCACTGCTGCTTGTGCTGCTCCTTGGTTCCCTTGCAGCCCGCTGTGAAAGCATTGGCGGTCGCTTCTAGGCGCCGAGTTGCACACAGCACCACTGTAAGTGCCGCGGAGAAGGGAAATCCAGAGTGCAGCGAGGAGCTGGACGTGGCTTACGTGCAGTAAGGAGAAGGTGAACCTAGGCACTGCCTCTTCAATCTGGCCGCCTCTGCTCTGGTAGCAACTTTTGCAAGTCGGCAGAGGGAGCTGCGAGTATGTAGAACGGAGGGCAGCGAGACGCCGTGTGTTATGCGCCCTTTCAGGGCTGCTGCCAGGGTGCCACTTTAAGAACGCCTTCTTCTTCCTCGCGTCCTTCCTCCACTATAGTCTCCTGGATTCACCTGAGACTCTTCCTAGGCATCTCCCTGATCCTTTTTGCAATGAGTCTCACATCATTCTCCTGAAGAAACTGTCTGCTTATGGTTTGCATGGGTGGGCTGTTTGCTGGGTGACAAACTGGGTGATGGCCAGGCCCACAGAGTGGTGGGAAATAGAGTTCATCCAGCTGGTCCCCAAGGCTCGGTCTTGGGCCCAGTCCTGTTTAATATCTTGCTCAGTGTTCTGGACAAGGGGATAGAGTACACGCCCAGGAAGTTCACAGATGATGCAAAGTTGGCTGGTAGTGTTTTTTTCTTCTGGAGGACAGCAGGCTCTGCTTCTTCTTCCTCCTGTTCTGAGGTCGCTGCTCCCTCTTCATCCCTCATTAAGTGTGCTGATTTTGTCACTTGGATGAGAAAACAAACAATTTTAGCAACAATACTAGTGGCAGGGTACAAGAAAGGAAGAGTTCACACGAATCCCCCCCCCCCCCGCCCAACAACAGAAAATACCTGATGGCTCCTCTGCCCAGCTTACTGACTACACCGGAACCCATTGTCCCCCAAAGATACTCCCTTCTCCCTGCCCCCAGCCATGATGTGAGATGGAATAGAATAACTAAGATTAAGATTCTCCCTATGGAACTCCATCATACTTCGATTCTGGGAAAAAAAATTTCTTGAAGTTCTATCATTTCAGATCATTTGAATTTGAATTTGCATACTAAAAAGTCTAGCCAGAAACTCATGACAATATTAATAGCCCATTCTAGAATGTCCGAGATGATAGACACTTCTTTCAAGAGAATGTGATACCTCACCTGACTTCTCCAGAATTTAAATGAACAGCGGGAGTAGTCTACAAGATTCTTGCTGCCATCTGGATTTCCTGGTATTTGGCTGGTCTATGTAAACCAACCAG
Source organism: Sturnus vulgaris (assembly GCF_052056855.1). Classification (NCBI taxonomy): domain Eukaryota; kingdom Metazoa; phylum Chordata; class Aves; order Passeriformes; family Sturnidae; genus Sturnus; species Sturnus vulgaris. The sequence continues at coordinate 176,308 of NW_028276280.1, forward strand.
CTATTCAGCAGAGGGAATATTAGTGTGATACTTGATGGTATGTGAGATGGAACACAGTAATTTATGGCTTTTTGCATAGTGATGAAGCTGTAAAGAAAGCTCCGTAATGCTCAGACAAGGAGGCTGCTGGACTTCAAGCAGCAAAGGCCCAAAACGAACCAGTGAAAAGGTGTCATTGAAAAAAAAAAAAAAGCCAGGTGGGGAGCAAAGTGATACTTAAGGGCAGTTTACTGAAAGAGGGAATCTAGTGAAAAAAAAAGTCCAAGAGTGAAGGAATAACAGAGAAAATGAAACTAAGGAAGGAAATCAATCTCAGCTAATCATTTCAGAAGCTAACAAGTTGTCATTGCAATGATGCATAAAGTGAGAAAAAATAAATATGTCTGCGCCAAAATCTGAAATATGAACTTTATTGCATTCTGTCTTCCACGGAATCATACAACAGTCTGTGATTAAATATCATGTAGTCCAACTTCCTTGCCAGGTAGATCTTACAGTAGATCAAATTGCTCAAGACTAGCCAAACTGATAAGGAGCACTCTCAATGATGGGGCATCCACAACTTCTCTGGAACACCCGTTTGAGTGTCTCACCAGCTTCATTGTAGAAAAGTTTTTCCTTTTAGCCAATCTAAACCTAGTCTCAGTTTGAAAGCATGGCCCCTTATCCTGTCTCTGCAAACTTTCCTAAAAAGTCTTTCTCCATTTGTCTTATACCCTCTTTACATATTCAAAGGCCACAATACTGTCTCTCCAGAAACCTCTCTTCTCCAGGCTAAAAGATCCTACTTTTCACAAGAACCAGGTCATAAACTGAGATGGAAGACATCTCAGGAGATCAGATCATGCAACAGCTCAGCGTAAGAATAGCTCTGAAGTCAGATCAACTAGCTTAGGGCTGTGTCTGTTTGAATTTTGAAAATTAGCAGGACTTGAAATGCTTCAAGGAAGAGAACTCGGGGTGGCTCCAGAAACAGCCTGAGAAACTCGAGCAAACTCGAAACCTCAGAAACTACCACTGCTTTCTCTCCCTCAGCCCAAGCAGTCCCAAAGAAGAAGTGTTCCCAGCAGGCTGGGATAGCACACATATACACTACATATACGTGACAGGCATCGCCAGCAGCCACATCCTGCTCCTTTCTGTGGCTGGCAAGAGTGAGACTGGATGTTTACATGTGGGCAAACTGGGTCCCTCCAGCAGCTCACACACTCAGCCTGCCCAGTGACCCCACTGAATTCCAGTATTAGCAGTGTGCCAAGGCCACAGCACTACTCCGCTTGCTGGCACAGACCATCACACGCCTCCTAAATCAGTCAGGACTCCCCTGGTCCCACAGCCAGCACCCCACTTGCCCTCCGCCAGGCCACTGCCATTGTTCACCAACTTCTCCACTTTGATCTTTGCTGGTGCTCTCAACACTGGCACACCCAGATGTTCTGCAGCTGTTGTCTCCTGGTGGAAAGGACTTGTAAAGCCATGTTTCCTAACAGGACTTCCACAACCTTTCAAAGCAACCTTTACTGGAGTATGAACAATCTCATTCAAATGTCAACATTTCTTTTCCCGTATGTGAAATCAGAATTTCCTTCTTCCGGGCATGCCCAAAACAAGGCACAAACTACATTGTGCCTTCTGTTTCACATGCTGACTCGTTTGTAAACAATGCTAGGAGAATACCTGTTTTGATCCAAGCTAATCTCTGGCCCTTATAGTGCTTTCGGTAGTTAGTTTTGCTTTGTTATTTACTTGATGTCCCATTGAATTGTTGAATCATAAACAGACTACCTGTCTGTATAGCAGCATAGCAGTGATGAATAAATGCAAGAGAAGGAGCAAGGTGATTGTTTGCTAGACTCTTCCTAGAAACTGAGAAATCTGTTACTTAATGCTGACCACAGCAGATGGAGGAAGCATCCTACATGATGTCAAAGCAATGAAGCTGTAATCACTTTTATGATTACAGTCAAGGCACTGCTTTTGCCACCATAAGTGGAGTGCAGGGAATCTTAAAAGACGACACTCTAACTGTTGTCCATGCTCACTGAGAAAATAATGCTTTTACAGCAGAGCAGGTCTCACCGCAGCTAAATCATGGCTTCAACTGTACACCGCCTTCAAAAAGCCCACAAAAACACAAATGAAAGGATTTGGAACCCAAGGGAATCTCGGATTGTGACATCAGCTCACTCTGGATTCTTTCCAAATTCTCAATTCCATTTTCTTCCGAGCCAATTTTCCCACCTAACTTGAGATGTAATTTATGGATTTCCAACACATCTAGTTACCTTAGAATTAGATTGCCACTAGCCAAAAAGACAGAAACAAGCAGTTAAGTGAAGACTGAAACCATGGTTGTTTAGAACAGCAAAACTTGGGCGAAACTATTCTTAAGAAAACCAAAACTTTTAGGACTTACCCATGTATTTTTGGAGGTGGAAAAAGTTTTACATCGAAAAGTCCCTAGGGAACTCTCTTCAGTGCCTGGAGAGCCGCTGTCGCTCGCCTTTCAAGGACCTATTCGTCACAGCAGAGGCAGCAGAGCACAAGATGGCCGACGAGAAGGGGCAGTGTAGAACTCTCTGTCTGTCTGTGTCTCTACTCAGTGTAGAACGTCTCTATCCTGGCACATTTTCGAGTGCGATACTTCCCTCCGGGTCTTCGGTCCTTGCGAAGCTCTATGTACTGTGAGCGCTGCTACTTGCAGCTGAGAAAGACCGTGGAGCTAGCGGCGAATTCGGAGAGCGCTGAGCACGTAGTCAAGAAGCGAGACGTGTCCCTGCAACGCGGTGCTAATAGCAGCTTCCTCGCGGCGGGGGCGAGCTCCGGCCACAAGGCATTCTCGTCCTGGCAACGGATCTCTGTGACGGGCGTAGGCGAAAAGCTTTCGTTTTCCATTCGAACTGCGAGAGAGGCAGACTGTTGCACGGAGCTCTGAGAACAAAGGTGCACGCCCTAGGCGGGCTTGGGCAGAAGCAGCGTTCTCTAGCTCTTGGCTGCCGGCGCACTTGTGGTTGTGTGGCGCCCTTGCAGCGGCTTCTGGCCGCCGGCAAGTGAAAGCGGCTCCACGCTTGGGCGAGGGCGGTGAACGAAGCGGCACTAGTCCCGTGCTTGTGTGCACCACGTTACTAGGAGAGGAAGGTGGTTGACTCTCGCTTGCCTTCCCAAGTGCCCTTAGCAGTCGGAAGGAGCAAGCTGAAGCACTGCTGCTTGTGCTGCTCCTTGGTTCCCTTGCAGCCCGCTGTGAAAGCATTGGCGGTCACTTCTAGGCGCCGAGTTGCACACAGCACCACGGTAAGTGCCTCGGAGAAGGGAAATCCAGAGTGCAGCGAGGAGCTGGACGTGGCTTACGTGCAGTAAGGAGAAGGTGAACCTAGGCACTGCCTCTTCAATCTGGCCGCCTCTGCTCTGGTAGCAACTTTTGCAAGTCGGCAGAGGGAGCCGCGAGTATGTAGAACGGAGGGCAGCGAGATGCCGTGTGTTATGCGCCTTTTCAGGGCTGCTGCCAGGGTGCTACTTTAAGAACGCCTTTTTCTTCCTCGCGTCCTTCTCGCTTCGCTCTAGCTGCATGGAGTACAGCACAGCGAAGGAGTGAGGAAGGGCTCTGCCCCAGCTTTTGTCCCGGCCTGCCTGTGCTGCGCCTTTAGCTGCACACGAGAACAACGGCATTTCTTACCCGCAAGGTAAAAAAGGCTTTAGTGTAGCCTTAGGAATGGCAAGTGCCTAGGCATTAAGTTGAGCGACCACGTATGAGGGAGTCTTTAGAGGTTTCCTCCCCCATGGCGCAGGTGTATTCTCATTCTCGTGCTGAACTGAAAAGTCCGGGCATGGCAAGACTGGCCTGCCTTGTGCAGAGACGAACACAAATGTGGGGCTATGATCCTCTGTGTTCGGAGCTCTGCTTCCGGGTGTGTGGGCCGCCGTGAGCCCGCAGCAGCCGCCGAGGACAGTGTGGATTGTGGATGAGTCTGGGCTGGCCCCCGGCCCCCCCGTTGGTCTGACAGCGGCAGAAGTGGCGTAGGAGCGGCATCGCCTGAGGGCCCCATGGGGGGCGGGAAGAGAGCCGGGAGTGACCCCGAACGACACCGGAAGCGATATCCGTAGGGCCCGGAAGGCCAGCGTTGCCATCGAGTTTGGCCGGTAGGAGGCGTCTAAGGTGCTTTGAAAGGTGGAGCTTCTTTGCTCTAGGACAGTCTGGGAGAGCTGAGGGTGTCCAATCTGGAGAACAGAAGGCTCCAGGGAGATCTTCGAGCCCTTTGCAGTGCCTGCTGGGGCTCCAAGATAGCTGGGGAGGGACTTTGGAAAAGGGTCTGGACTCGCAGGACAAGGGGGAATAGCTTCAAACTGCCAGAGGGCTGGGATAGATGGGATATTGGAAAGGAATTCTTCCTTGGGTGGGTGCTGAGGCACATGTTGCTCAAAGAGGCTGTGTAGGAGCCCCATGGCAGGAAGCGTCCAGGGCCAGGCTGGAGCGGACATGGAGCAACCTGGACTAGTGGAAAAGTGTCCCTGCCCGTGTCAGGATGTGGGAAGAAGATAATTTGTCTCTAAGGTCGCTTCCAGTCCAAACCATTCTGGGATTCTAGGATTCATGGAAGGCCCTTTTCCAAGTGAAGTGTTGTATCTCTTGGCTCCCAGCTTGTAGTTGCCAGTTCTTCTGGAAGCAGGCGTGGCGAAGCAGCTGTGATGAGCCATGGGTTCTCAATAGGACGAGTGTGATATATTTGCAGAGAGGAAGGCTGCAGACAGATCTTCAAGGTCCAGGTAAAACAAGCAAAGGATTGAATAGAAGCCAAAGATTGGTTGTGTTAGTCAGTTTGCTGGCTGTTGAAATGGCCCCAGGTAATTTTCAACATTTCTAATTTGGATTTGTTTGAGTAAAAAATGAATGTGTTACCTCCAGCGTAGGCTCTCCAATGCATCTCCATGTGCTCCCATCTCTTTGTTGTATATCGGGTTCTATTAACTGAAGACAGAATCATAACACAGTAGTAAAACATTTAGAGGTGCGAAGCCCTGTGTACTGCGAGCGCTGCTACTCGCAGCTGAGAAGGACCGTGGAGCTAGCGGCGAATTCGGAGAGCTCTTCGCTGCACTGCGCCGCTCGCAAGCGGCTTCGTTCTTCGCCTTCTGCCGTCCGGCGAGAGCTGAACTCCAGCGGTCAGTTGCAGCTCTGCCCAACAGCGTGTTCTCAGTTCTGCGGGCAAGCACGCCCTCTTGCCTTGGCCCCGAGAGCAAAGTCCCGAGCGAGCACTCGACTCAGTGCAATGCACCCGGAAGGACGCTCTCGCTCGCCTTTCAAGGAGCGATTCCTAACAGCAGAAGCAGCAGAGGCACAAACTGCATGACGAGAAGGGACAACGTAGAACACGTCTCTGTCCTGGCGCATTTTCGTGTGCGAAACTTCCCTCCGGGTCTTCGGGCCTTGCGAAGCCCTGTGTACTGCGAGCGCTGCTACTCGCAGCTGAGAAGGACCGTGGAGCTAGCGGCGAATTCGGAGAGCTCTTCGCTGCACTGCGCCGCTCGCAAGCGGCTTCGTTCTTCGCCTTCTGCCGTCCGGCGAGAGCTGAACTCCAGCGGTCAGTTGCAGCTCTGCCCAACAGCGTGTTCTCAGTTCTGCGGGCAAGCACGCCCTCTTGCCTTGGCCCCGAGAGCAAAGCCCCGAGCGAGCACTCGACTCAGTGCAATGCACCCAGAAGGACGCTCTCGCTCGCCTTTCAAGGAGCGATTCCTAACAGCAGAAGCAGCAGAGGCACAAACTGCATGACGAGAAGGGACAACGTAGAACACGTCTCTGTCCTGGCACATTTCCGTGTGCGATACTTCCCTCCGGGTCTTCGGGCCTTGCGAAGCCCTGTGTACTGCGAGCGCTGCTACTCGCAGCTGAGAAGGACCGTGGAGCTAGCGGCGAATTCGGAGAGCTCTTCGCTGCACTGCGCCGCTCGCAAGCGGCTTCGTTCTTCGCCTTCTGCCGTCCGGCGAGAGCTGAACTCCAGCGGTCAGTTGCAGCTCTGCCCAACAGCGTGTTCTCAGTTCTGCGGGCAAGCACGCCCTCTTGCCTTGGCCCCGAGAGCAAAGCCCCGAGCGAGCACTCGACTCAGTGCAATGCACCCGGAAGGACGCTCTCGCTCGCCTTTCAAGGAGCGATTCCTAACAGCAGAAGCAGCAGAGGCACAAACTGCATGACGAGAAGGGACAACGTAGAACACGTCTCTGTCCTGGCACATTTTCGTGTGCGATACTTCCCTCCGGGTCTTCGGGCCTTGCGAAGCTCTGTGTACTGCGAGCGCTGCTACTCGCAGCTGGGAAGGACCGTGGAGCTAGCGGCGAATTCGGAGAGCTCTTCGCTGCACTGCGCCGCTCGCAAGCGGCTTCGTTCTTCGCCTTCTGCCGTCCGGCGAGAGCTGAACTCCAGCGGTCAGTTGCAGCTCTGCCCAACAGCGTGTTCTCAGTTCTGCGGGCAAGCACGCCCTCTTGCCTTGGCCCCGAGTGCAAAGTCCCGAGCGAGCACTCGACTCAGTGCAATGCACCCGGAAGGACGCTCTCGCTCGTCTTTCAAGGAGCGATTACCTACAGCAGAAGCAGCAGAGGCACAAACTGCATGACGAGAAGGGACAACGTAGAACACGTCTCTGTCCTGGCACATTTTCGTGTGCGATACTTCCCTCCGGGTCTTCGGGCCTTGCGAAGCCCCGTGTACGGCGAGCGCTGCTACTCGCAGCTGAGAAGGACCGTGGAGCTAGCGGCGAATTCGGAGAGCTCTTCGCTGCACTGCGCCGCTCGCAAGCGGCTTCGTTCTTCGCCTTCTGCCGTCCGGCGAGAGCTGAACTCCAGCGGTCAGTTGCAGCTCTGCCCAACAGCGTGTTCTCAGTTCTGCGGGCAAGCACGCCCTCTTGCCTTGGCCCCGAGAGCAAAGTCCCGAGCGAGCACTCGACTCAGTGCAATGCACCCGGAAGGACGCTCTCGCTCGCCTTTCAAGGAGCGATTCCTAACAGCAGAAGCAGCAGAGGCACAAACTGCATGACGAGAAGGGACAACGTAGAACACGTCTCTGTCCTGGCACATTTTCGTGTGCGATACTTCCCTCCGGGTCTTCGGGCCTTGCGAAGCCCTGTGTACTGCGAGCGCTGCTACTCGCAGCTGAGAAGGACCGTGGAGCTAGCGGCGAATTCGGAGAGCTCTTCGCTGCACTGCGCCGCTCGCAAGCGGCTTCGTTCTTCGCCTTCTGCCGTCCGGCGAGAGCTGAACTCCAGCGGTCAGTTGCAGCTCTGCCCAACAGCGTGTTCTCAGTTCTGCGGGCAAGCACGCCCTCTTGCCTTGGCCCCGAGAGCAAAGTCCCGAGCGAGCACTCGACTCAGTGCAATGCACCCGGAAGGACGCTCTCGCTCGCCTTTCAAGGAGCGATTCCTAACAGCAGAAGCAGCAGAGGCACAAACTGCATGACGAGAAGGGACAACGTAGAACACGTCTCTGTCCTGGCACATTTTCGTGTGCGATACTTCCCTCCGGGTCTTCGGGCCTTGCGAAGCTCTGTGTACTGCGAGCGCTGCTACTCGCAGCTGAGAAGGACCGTGGAGCTAGCGGCGAATTCGGAGAGCTCTTCGCTGCACTGCGCCGCTCGCAAGCGGCTTCGTTCTTCGCCTTCTGCCGTCCGGCGAGAGCTGAACTCCAGCGGTCAGTTGCAGCTCTGCCCAACAGCGTGTTCTCAGTTCTGCGGGCAAGCACGCCCTCATGCCTTGGCCCCGAGTGCAAAGCCCCGAGCGAGCACTCGACTCAGTGCAATGCACCCGGAAGGACGCTCTCGCTCGCCTTTCAAGGAGCGATTCCTAACAGCAGAAGCAGCAGAGGCACAAACTGCATGACGAGAAGGGACAACGTAGAACACGTCTCTGTCCTGGCACATTTTCGTGTGCGAAACTTCCCTCCGGGTCTTCGGGCCTTGCGAAGCCCTGTGTACTGCGAGCGCTGCTACTCGCAGCTGAGAAGGACCGTGGAGCTAGCGGCGAATTCGGAGAGCTCTTCGCTGCACTGCGCCGCTCGCAAGCGGCTTCGTTCTTCGCCTTCTGCCGTCCGGCGAGAGCTGAACTCCAGCGGTCAGTTGCAGCTCTGCCCAACAGCGTGTTCTCAGTTCTGCGGGCAAGCACGCCCTCTTGCCTTGGCCCCGAGAGCAAAGCCCCGAGCGAGCACTCGACTCAGTGCAATGCACCCGGAAGGACGCTCTCGCTCGCCTTTCAAGGAGCGATTCCTAACAGCAGAAGCAGCAGAGGCACAAACTGCATGACGAGAAGGGACAACGTAGAACACGTCTCTGTCCTGGCACATTTTCGTGTGCGAAACTTCCCTCCGGGTCTTCGGGCCTTGCGAAGCTCTGTGTACTGCGAGCGCTGCTACTCGCAGCTGAGAAGGACCGTGGAGCTAGCGGCGAATTCGGAGAGCTCTTCGCTGCACTGCGCCGCTCGCAAGCGGCTTCGTTCTTCGCCTTCTGCCGTCCGGCGAGAGCTGAACTCCAGCGGTCAGTTGCAGCTCTGCCCAACAGCGTGTTCTCAGTTCTGCGGGCAAGCACGCCCTCTTGCCTTGGCCCCGAGAGCAAAGCCCCGAGCGAGCACTCGACTCAGTGCAATGCACCCGGAAGGACGCTCTCGCTCGCCTTTCAAGGAGCGATTCCTAACAGCAGAAGCAGCAGAGGCACAAACTGCATGACGAGAAGGGACAACGTAGAACACGTCTCTGTCCTGGCGCATTTTCGTGTGCGAAACTTCCCTCCGGGTCTTCGGGCCTTGCGAAGCTCTGTGTACTGCGAGCGCTGCTACTCGCAGCTGAGAAGGACCGTGGAGCTAGCGGCGAATTCGGAGAGCTCTTCGCTGCACTGCGCCGCTCGCAAGCGGCTTCGTTCTTCGCCTTCTGCCGTCCGGCGAGAGCTGAACTCCAGCGGTCAGTTGCAGCTCTGCCCAACAGCGTGTTCTCAGTTCTGCGGGCAAGCACGCCCTCTTGCCTTGGCCCCGAGAGCAAAGTCCCGAGCGAGCACTCGACTCAGTGCAATGCACCCGGAAGGACGCTCTCGCTCGCCTTTCAAGGAGCGATTCCTAACAGCAGAAGCAGCAGAGGCACAAACTGCATGACGAGAAGGGACAACGTAGAACACGTCTCTGTCCTGGCGCATTTTCGTGTGCGAAACTTCCCTCCGGGTCTTCGGGCCTTGCGAAGCTCTGTGTACTGCGAGCGCTGCTACTCGCAGCTGAGAAGGACCGTGGAGCTAGCGGCGAATTCGGAGAGCTCTTCGCTGCACTGCGCCGCTCGCAAGCGGCTTCGTTCTTCGCCTTCTGCCGTCCGGCGAGAGCTGAACTCCAGCGGTCAGTTGCAGCTCTGCCCAACAGCGTGTTCTCAGTTCTGCGGGCAAGCACGCCCTCTTGCCTTGGCCCCGAGAGCAAAGTCCCGAGCGAGCACTCGACTCAGTGCAATGCACCCGGAAGGACGCTCTCGCTCGCCTTTCAAGGAGCGATTCCTAACAGCAGAAGCAGCAGAGGCACAAACTGCATGACGAGAAGGGACAACGTAGAACACGTCTCTGTCCTGGCGCATTTTCGTGTGCGAAACTTCCCTCCGGGTCTTCGGGCCTTGCGAAGCTCTGTGTACTGCGAGCGCTGCTACTCGCAGCTGAGAAGGACCGTGGAGCTAGCGGCGAATTCGGAGAGCTCTTCGCTGCACTGCGCCGCTCGCAAGCGGCTTCGTTCTTCGCCTTCTGCCGTCCGGCGAGAGCTGAACTCCAGCGGTCAGTTGCAGCTCTGCCCAACAGCGTGTTCTCAGTTCTGCGGGCAAGCACGCCCTCTTGCCTTGGCCCCGAGAGCAAAGTCCCGAGCGAGCACTCGACTCAGTGCAATGCACCCGGAAGGACGCTCTCGCTCGCCTTTCAAGGAGCGATTCCTAACAGCAGAAACAGCAGAGGCACAAACTGCATGACGAGAAGGGACAACGTAGAACACGTCTCTGTCCTGGCGCATTTTCGTGTGCGATACTTCCCTCCGGGTCTTCGGGCCTTGCGAAGCTCTGTGTACTGCGAGCGCTGCTACTCGCAGCTGAGAAGGACCGTGGAGCTAGCGGCGAATTCGGAGAGCTCTTCGCTGCACTGCGCCGCTCGCAAGCGGCTTCGTTCTTCGCCTTCTGCCGTCCGGCGAGAGCTGAACTCCAGCGGTCAGTTGCAGCTCTGCCCAACAGCGTGTTCTCAGTTCTGCGGGCAAGCACGCCCTCTTGCCTTGGCCCCGAGAGCAAAGTCCCGAGCGAGCACTCGACTCAGTGCAATGCACCCGGAAGGACGCTCTCGCTCGTCTTTCAAGGAGCGATTACCTACAGCAGAAGCAGCAGAGGCACAAACTGCATGACGAGAAGGGACAACGTAGAACACGTCTCTGTCCTGGCGCATTTTCGTGTGCGATACTTCCCTCCGGGTCTTCGGGCCTTGCGAAGCTCTGTGTACTGCGAGCGCTGCTACTCGCAGCTGAGAAGGACCGTGGAGCTAGCGGCGAATTCGGAGAGCTCTTCGCTGCACTGCGCCGCTCGCAAGCGGCTTCGTTCTTCGCCTTCTGCCGTCCGGCGAGAGCTGAACTCCAGCGGTCAGTTGCAGCTCTGCCCAACAGCGTGTTCTCAGTTCTGCGGGCAAGCACGCCCTCTTGCCTTGGCCCCGAGAGCAAAGCCCCGAGCGAGCACTCGACTCAGTGCAATGCACCCGGAAGGACGCTCTCGCTCGCCTTTCAAGGAGCGATTCCTAACAGCAGAAGCAGCAGAGGCACAAACTGCATGACGAGAAGGGACAACGTAGAACACGTCTCTGTCCTGGCGCATTTTCGTGTGCGAAACTTCCCTCCGGGTCTTCGGGCCTTGCGAAGCTCTGTGTACTGCGAGCGCTGCTACTCGCAGCTGAGAAGGACCGTGGAGCTAGCGGCGAATTCGGAGAGCTCTTCGCTGCACTGCGCCGCTCGCAAGCGGCTTCGTTCTTCGCCTTCTGCCGTCCGGCGAGAGCTGAACTCCAGCGGTCAGTTGCAGCTCTGCCCAACAGCGTGTTCTCAGTTCTGCGGGCAAGCACGCCCTCTTGCCTTGGCCCCGAGAGCAAAGCCCCGAGCGAGCACTCGACTCAGTGCAATGCACCCGGAAGGACGCTCTCGCTCGCCTTTCAAGGAGCGATTCCTAACAGCAGAAGCAGCAGAGGCACAAACTGCATGACGAGAAGGGACAACGTAGAACACGTCTCTGTCCTGGCGCATTTTCGTGTGCGAAACTTCCCTCCGGGTCTTCGGGCCTTGCGAAGCTCTGTGTACTGCGAGCGCTGCTACTCGCAGCTGAGAAGGACCGTGGAGCTAGCGGCGAATTCGGAGAGCTCTTCGCTGCACTGCGCCGCTCGCAAGCGGCTTCGTTCTTCGCCTTCTGCCGTCCGGCGAGGGCTGAACTCCAGCGGTCAGTTGCAGCTCTGCCCAACAGCGTGTTCTCAGTTCTGCGGGCAAGCACGCCCTCTTGCCTTGGCCCCGAGAGCAAAGTCCCGAGCGAGCACTCGACTCAGTGCAATGCACCCGGAAGGACGCTCTCGCTCGTCTTTCAAGGAGCGATTACCTACAGCAGAAGCAGCAGAGGCACAAACTGCATGACGAGAAGGGACAACGTAGAACACGTCTCTGTCCTGGCGCATTTTCGTGTGCGATACTTCCCTCCGGGTCTTCGGGCCTTGCGAAGCTCTGTGTACTGCGAGCGCTGCTACTCGCAGCTGAGAAGGACCGTGGAGCTAGCGGCGAATTCGGAGAGCTCTTCGCTGCACTGCGCCGCTCGCAAGCGGCTTCGTTCTTCGCCTTCTGCCGTCCGGCGAGAGCTGAACTCCAGCGGTCAGTTGCAGCTCTGCCCAACAGCGTGTTCTCAGTTCTGCGGGCAAGCACGCCCTCTTGCCTTGGCCCCGAGAGCAAAGTCCCGAGCGAGCACTCGACTCAGTGCAATGCACCCGGAAGGACGCTCTCGCTCGTCTTTCAAGGAGCGATTCCTAACAGCAGAAGCAGCAGAGGCACAAACTGCATGACGAGAAGGGACAACGTAGAACACGTCTCTGTCCTGGCGCATTTTCGTGTGCGATACTTCCCTCCGGGTCTTCGGGCCTTGCGAAGCTCTGTGTACTGCGAGCGCTGCTACTCGCAGCTGAGAAGGACCGTGGAGCTAGCGGCGAATTCGGAGAGCTCTTCGCTGCACTGCGCCGCTCGCAAGCGGCTTCGTTCTTCGCCTTCTGCCGTCCGGCGAGAGCTGAACTCCAGCGGTCAGTTGCAGCTCTGCCCAACAGCGTGTTCTCAGTTCTGCGGGCAAGCACGCCCTCTTGCCTTGGCCCCGAGAGCAAAGTCCCGAGCGAGCACTCGACTCAGTGCAATGCACCCGGAAGGACGCTCTCGCTCGTCTTTCAAGGAGCGATTCCTAACAGCAGAAGCAGCAGAGGCACAAACTGCATGACGAGAAGGGACAACGTAGAACACGTCTCTGTCCTGGCGCATTTTCGTGTGCGATACTTCCCTCCGGGTCTTCGGGCCTTGCGAAGCCCTGTGTACTGCGAGCGCTGCTACTCGCAGCTGAGAAGGACCGTGGAGCTAGCGGCGAATTCGGAGAGCTCTTCGCTGCACTGCGCCGCTCGCAAGCGGCTTCGTTCTTCGCCTTCTGCCGTCCGGCGAGAGCTGAACTCCAGCGGTCAGTTGCAGCTCTGCCCAACAGCGTGTTCTCAGTTCTGCGGGCAAGCACGCCCTCTTGCCTTGGCCCCCAGAGCAAAGCCCCGAGCGAGCACTCGACTCAGTGCAATGCACCCGGAAGGACGCTCTCGCTCGCCTTTCAAGGAGCGATTCCTAACAGCAGAAGCAGCAGAGGCACAAACTGCATGACGAGAAGGGACAACGTAGAACACGTCTCTGTCCTGGCGCATTTTCGTGTGCGAAACTTCCCTCCGGGTCTTCGGGCCTTGCGAAGCTCTGTGTACTGCGAGCGCTGCTACTCGCAGCTGAGAAGGACCGTGGAGCTAGCGGCGAATTCGGAGAGCTCTTCGCTGCACTGCGCCGCTCGCAAGCGGCTTCGTTCTTCGCCTTCTGCCGTCCGGCGAGAGCTGAACTCCAGCGGTCAGTTGCAGCTCTGCCCAACAGCGTGTTCTCAGTTCTGCGGGCAAGCACGCCCTCTTGCCTTGGCCCCGAGAGCAAAGCCCCGAGCGAGCACTCGACTCAGTGCAATGCACCCGGAAGGACGCTCTCGCTCGCCTTTCAAGGAGCGATTCCTAACAGCAGAAGCAGCAGAGGCACAAACTGCATGACGAGAAGGGACAACGTAGAACACGTCTCTGTCCTGGCACATTTTCGTGTGCGATACTTCCCTCCGGGTCTTCGGGCCTTGCGAAGCTCTGTGTACTGCGAGCGCTGCTACTCGCAGCTGAGAAGGACCGTGGAGCTAGCGGCGAATTCGGAGAGCTCTTCGCTGCACTGCGCCGCTCGCAAGCGGCTTCGTTCTTCGCCTTCTGCCGTCCGGCGAGAGCTGAACTCCAGCGGTCAGTTGCAGCTCTGCCCAACAGCGTGTTCTCAGTTCTGCGGGCAAGCACGCCCTCTTGCCTTGGCCCCGAGAGCAAAGCCCCGAGCGAGCACTCGACTCAGTGCAATGCACCCGGAAGGACGCTCTCGCTCGCCTTTCAAGGAGCGATTCCTAACAGCAGAAGCAGCAGAGGCACAAACTGCATGACGAGAAGGGACAACGTAGAACACGTCTCTGTCCTGGCACATTTTCGTGTGCGATACTTCCCTCCGGGTCTTCGGGCCTTGCGAAGCTCTGTGTACTGCGAGCGCTGCTACTCGCAGCTGAGAAGGACCGTGGAGCTAGCGGCGAATTCGGAGAGCTCTTCGCTGCACTGCGCCGCTCGCAAGCGGCTTCGTTCTTCGCCTTCTGCCGTCCGGCGAGAGCTGAACTCCAGCGGTCAGTTGCAGCTCTGCCCAACAGCGTGTTCTCAGTTCTGCGGGCAAGCACGCCCTCTTGCCTTGGCCCCGAGAGCAAAGCCCCGAGCGAGCACTCGACTCAGTGCAATGCACCCGGAAGGACGCTCTCGCTCGCCTTTCAAGGAGCGATTCCTAACAGCAGAAGCAGCAGAGGCACAAACTGCATGACGAGAAGGGACAACGTAGAACACGTCTCTGTCCTGGCACATTTTCGTGTGCGATACTTCCCTCCGGGTCTTCGGGCCTTGCGAAGCTCTGTGTACTGCGAGCGCTGCTACTCGCAGCTGAGAAGGACCGTGGAGCTAGCGGCGAATTCGGAGAGCTCTTCGCTGCACTGCGCCGCTCGCAAGCGGCTTCGTTCTTCGCCTTCTGCCGTCCGGCGAGGGCTGAACTCCAGCGGTCAGTTGCAGCTCTGCCCAACAGCGTGTTCTCAGTTCTGCGGGCAAGCACGCCCTCTTGCCTTGGCCCCGAGAGCAAAGTCCCGAGCGAGCACTCGACTCAGTGCAATGCACCCGGAAGGACGCTCTCGCTCGCCTTTCAAGGAGCGATTCCTAACAGCAGAAGCAGCAGAGGCACAAACTGCATGACGAGAAGGGACAACGTAGAACACGTCTCTGTCCTGGCGCATTTTCGTGTGCGAAACTTCCCTCCGGGTCTTCGGGCCTTGCGAAGCTCTGTGTACTGCGAGCGCTGCTACTCGCAGCTGAGAAGGACCGTGGAGCTAGCGGCGAATTCGGAGAGCTCTTCGCTGCACTGCGCCGCTCGCAAGCGGCTTCGTTCTTCGCCTTCTGCCGTCCGGCGAGAGCTGAACTCCAGCGGTCAGTTGCAGCTCTGCCCAACAGCGTGTTCTCAGTTCTGCGGGCAAGCACGCCCTCTTGCCTTGGCCCCGAGAGCAAAGCCCCGAGCGAGCACTCGACTCAGTGCAATGCACCCGGAAGGACGCTCTCGCTCGCCTTTCAAGGAGCGATTCCTAACAGCAGAAGCAGCAGAGGCACAAACTGCATGACGAGAAGGGACAACGTAGAACACGTCTCTGTCCTGGCGCATTTTCGTGTGCGATACTTCCCTCCGGGTCTTCGGGCCTTGCGAAGCTCTGTGTACTGCGAGCGCTGCTACTCGCAGCTGAGAAGGACCGTGGAGCTAGCGGCGAATTCGGAGAGCTCTTCGCTGCACTGCGCCGCTCGCAAGCGGCTTCGTTCTTCGCCTTCTGCCGTCCGGCGAGAGCTGAACTCCAGCGGTCAGTTGCAGCTCTGCCCAACAGCGTGTTCTCAGTTCTGCGGGCAAGCACGCCCTCTTGCCTTGGCCCCGAGAGCAAAGTCCCGAGCGAGCACTCGACTCAGTGCAATGCACCCGGAAGGACGCTCTCGCTCGTCTTTCAAGGAGCGATTCCTAACAGCAGAAGCAGCAGAGGCACAAACTGCATGACGAGAAGGGACAACGTAGAACACGTCTCTGTCCTGGCGCATTTTCGTGTGCGATACTTCCCTCCGGGTCTTCGGGCCTTGCGAAGCCCTGTGTACTGCGAGCGCTGCTACTCGCAGCTGAGAAGGACCGTGGAGCTAGCGGCGAATTCGGAGAGCTCTTCGCTGCACTGCGCCGCTCGCAGGCGGCTTCGTTCTTCGCCTTCTGCCGTCCGGCGAGAGCTGAACTCCAGCGGTCAGTTGCAGCTCTGCCCAACAGCGTGTTCTCAGTTCTGCGGGCAAGCACGCCCTCTTGCCTTGGCCCCGAGTGCAAAGTCCCGAGCGAGCACTCGACTCAGTGCAATGCACCCGGAAGGACGCTCTCGCTCGTCTTTCAAGGAGCGATTACCTACAGCAGAAGCAGCAGAGGCACAAACTGCATGACGAGAAGGGACAACGTAGAACACGTCTCTGTCCTGGCGCATTTTCGTGTGCGATACTTCCCTCCGGGTCTTCGGGCCTTGCGAAGCTCTGTGTACTGCGAGCGCTGCTACTCGCAGCTGAGAAGGACCGTGGAGCTAGCGGCGAATTCGGAGAGCTCTTCGCTGCACTGCGCCGCTCGCAAGCGGCTTCGTTCTTCGCCTTCTGCCGTCCGGCGAGAGCTGAACTCCAGCGGTCAGTTGCAGCTCTGCCCAACAGCGTGTTCTCAGTTCTGCGGGCAAGCACGCCCTCTTGCCTTGGCCCCGAGAGCAAAGCCCCGAGCGAGCACTCGACTCAGTGCAATGCACCCGGAAGGACGCTCTCGCTCGCCTTTCAAGGAGCGATTCCTAACAGCAGAAGCAGCAGAGGCACAAACTGCATGACGAGAAGGGACAACGTAGAACACGTCTCTGTCCTGGCACATTTTCGTGTGCGATACTTCCCTCCGGGTCTTCGGGCCTTGCGAAGCTCTGTGTACTGCGAGCGCTGCTACTCGCAGCTGAGAAGGACCGTGGAGCTAGCGGCGAATTCGGAGAGCTCTTCGCTGCACTGCGCCGCTCGCAAGCGGCTTCGTTCTTCGCCTTCTGCCGTCCGGCGAGAGCTGAACTCCAGCGGTCAGTTGCAGCTCTGCCCAACAGCGTGTTCTCAGTTCTGCGGGCAAGCACGCCCTCTTGCCTTGGCCCCGAGAGCAAAGCCCCGAGCGAGCACTCGACTCAGTGCAATGCACCCGGAAGGACGCTCTCGCTCGCCTTTCAAGGAGCGATTCCTAACAGCAGAAGCAGCAGAGGCACAAACTGCATGACGAGAAGGGACAACGTAGAACACGTCTCTGTCCTGGCACATTTTCGTGTGCGATACTTCCCTCCGGGTCTTCGGGCCTTGCGAAGCTCTGTGTACTGCGAGCGCTGCTACTCGCAGCTGAGAAGGACCGTGGAGCTAGCGGCGAATTCGGAGAGCTCTTCGCTGCACTGCGCCGCTCGCAAGCGGCTTCGTTCTTCGCCTTCTGCCGTCCGGCGAGAGCTGAACTCCAGCGGTCAGTTGCAGCTCTGCCCAACAGCGTGTTCTCAGTTCTGCGGGCAAGCACGCCCTCTTGCCTTGGCCCCGAGAGCAAAGCCCCGAGCGAGCACTCGACTCAGTGCAATGCACCCGGAAGGACGCTCTCGCTCGCCTTTCAAGGAGCGATTCCTAACAGCAGAAGCAGCAGAGGCACAAACTGCATGACGAGAAGGGACAACGTAGAACACGTCTCTGTCCTGGCACATTTTCGTGTGCGATACTTCCCTCCGGGTCTTCGGGCCTTGCGAAGCCCTGTGTACTGCGAGCGCTGCTACTCGCAGCTGAGAAGGACCGTGGAGCTAGCGGCGAATTCGGAGAGCTCTTCGCTGCACTGCGCCGCTCGCAGGCGGCTTCGTTCTTCGCCTTCTGCCGTCCGGCGAGAGCTGAACTCCAGCGGTCAGTTGCAGCTCTGCCCAACAGCGTGTTCTCAGTTCTGCGGGCAAGCACGCCCTCTTGCCTTGGCTAGCACTCGACTCAGTGCAATGCACCCGGAAGGACGCTCTCGCTCGTCTTTCAAGGAGCGATTCCTAACAGCAGAAGCAGCAGAGGCACAAACTGCATGACGAGAAGGGACAACGTAGAACACGTCTCTGTCCTGGCGCATTTTCGTGTGCGATACTTCCCTCCGGGTCTTCGGGCCTTGCGAAGCTCTGTGTACTGCGAGCGCTGCTACTCGCAGCTGAGAAGGACCGTGGAGCTAGCGGCGAATTCGGAGAGCTCTTCGCTGCACTGCGCCGCTCGCAAGCGGCTTCGTTCTTCGCCTTCTGCCGTCCGGCGAGAGCTGAACTCCAGCGGTCAGTTGCAGCTCTGCCCAACAGCGTGTTCTCAGTTCTGCGGGCAAGCACGCCCTCTTGCCTTGGCCCCGAGTGCAAAGTCCCGAGCGAGCACTCGACTCAGTGCAATGCACCCGGAAGGACGCTCTCGCTCGTCTTTCAAAGAGCGATTACCTACAGCAGAAGCAGCAGAGGCACAAACTGCATGACGAGAAGGGACAACGTAGAACACGTCTCTGTCCTGGCACATTTTCGTTGTGCGAAACTTCCCTCCGGGTCTTCGGGCCTTGCGAAGCCCTGTGTACTGCGAGCGCTGCTACTCGCAGCTGAGAAGGACCGTGGAGCTAGCGGCGAATTCGGAGAGCTCTTCGCTGCACTGCGCCGCTCGCAAGCGGCTTCGTTCTTCGCCTTCTGCCGTCCGGCGAGAGCTGAACTCCAGCGGTCAGTTGCAGCTCTGCCCAACAGCGTGTTCTCAGTTCTGCGGGCAAGCACGCCCTCTTGCCTTGGCCCCGAGAGCAAAGCCCCGAGCGAGCACTCGACTCAGTGCAATGCACCCGGAAGGACGCTCTCGCTCGCCTTTCAAGGAGCGATTCCTAACAGCAGAAGCAGCAGAGGCACAAACTGCATGACGAGAAGGGACAACGTAGAACACGTCTCTGTCCTGGCACATTTTCGTGTGCGAAACTTCCCTCCGGGTCTTCGGGCCTTGCGAAGCCTCTGTGTACTGCGAGCGCTGCTACTCGCAGCTGAGAAGGACCGTGGAGCTAGCGGCGAATTCGGAGAGCTCTTCGCTGCACTGCGCCGCTCGCAAGCGGCTTCGTTCTTCGCCTTCTGCCGTCCGGCGAGAGCTGAACTCCAGCGGTCAGTTGCAGCTCTGCCCAACAGCGTGTTCTCAGTTCTGCGGGCAAGCACGCCCTCTTGCCTTGGCCCCGAGAGCAAAGCCCCGAGCGAGCACTCGACTCAGTGCAATGCACCCGGAAGGACGCTCTCGCTCGCCTTTCAAGGAGCGATTCCTAACAGCAGAAGCAGCAGAGGCACAAACTGCATGACGAGAAGGGACAACGTAGAACACGTCTCTGTCCTGGCACATTTTCGTGTGCGAAACTTCCCTCCGGGTCTTCGGGCCTTGCGAAGCTCTGTGTACTGCGAGCGCTGCTACTCGCAGCTGAGAAGGACCGTGGAGCTAGCGGCGAATTCGGAGAGCTCTTCGCTGCACTGCGCCGCTCGCAAGCGGCTTCGTTCTTCGCCTTCTGCCGTCCGGCGAGAGCTGAACTCCAGCGGTCAGTTGCAGCTCTGCCCAACAGCGTGTTCTCAGTTCTGCGGGCAAGCACGCCCTCTTGCCTTGGCCCCGAGAGCAAAGGCCCCGAGCGAGCACTCGACTCAGTGCAATGCACCCGGAAGGACGCTCTCGCTCGTCTTTCAAGGAGCGATTCCTAACAGCAGAAGCAGCAGAGGCACAAACTGCATGACGAGAAGGGACAACGTAGAACACGTCTCTGTCCTGGCACATTTTCGTGTGCGATACTTCCCTCCGGGTCTTCGGGCCTTGCGAAGCTCTGTGTACTGCGAGCGCTGCTACTCGCAGCTGAGAAGGACCGTGGAGCTAGCGGCGAATTCGGAGAGCTCTTCGCTGCACTGCGCCGCTCGCAAGCGGCTTCGTTCTTCGCCTTCTGCCGTCCGGCGAGAGCTGAACTCCAGCGGTCAGTTGCAGCTCTGCCCAACAGCGTGTTCTCAGTTCTGCGGGCAAGCACGCCCTCTTGCCTTGGCCCCGAGTGCAAAGTCCCGAGCGAGCACTCGACTCAGTGCAATGCACCCGGAAGGACGCTCTCGCTCGTCTTTCAAGGAGCGATTACCTAACAGCAGAAGCAGCAGAGGCACAAACTGCATGACGAGAAGGGACAACGTAGAACACGTCTCTGTCCTGGCGCATTTTCGTGTGCGATACTTCCCTCCGGGTCTTCGGGCCTTGCGAAGCTCCTGTGTACTGCGAGCGCTGCTACTCGCAGCTGAGAAGGACCGTGGAGCTAGCGGCGAATTCGGAGAGCTCTTCGCTGCACTGCGCGCCGCTCGCAAGCGGCTTCGTTCTTCGCCTTCTGCCGTCCGGCGAGAGCTGAACTCCAGCGGTCAGTTGCAGCTCTGCCCAACAGCGTGTTCTCAGTTCTGCGGGCAAGCACGCCCTCTTGCCTTGGCCCCGAGTGCAAAGTCCCGAGCGAGCACTCGACTCAGTGCAATGCACCCGGAAGGACGCTCTCGCTCGTCTTTCAAGGAGCGATTCCTAACAGCAGAAGCAGCAGAGGCACAAACTGCATGACGAGAAGGGACAACGTAGAACACGTCTCTGTCCTGGCGCATTTTCGTGTGCGATACTTCCCTCCGGGTCTTCGGGCCTTGCGAAGCTCTGTGTACTGCGAGCGCTGCTACTCGCAGCTGAGAAGGACCGTGGAGCTAGCGGCGAATTCGGAGAGCTCTTCGCTGCACTGCGCCGCTCGCAAGCGGCTTCGTTCTTCGCCTTTCTGCCGTCCGGCGAGAGCTGAACTCCAGCGGTCAGTTGCAGCTCTGCCCAACAGCGTGTTCTCAGTTCTGCGGGCAAGCACGCCCTCTTGCCTTGGCCCCGAGTGCAAAGTCCCGAGCGAGCACTCGACTCAGTGCAATGCACCCGGAAGGACGCTCTCGCTCGTCTTTCAAGGAGCGATTCCTACAGCAGAAGCAGCAGAGGCACAAACTGCATGACGAGAAGGGACAACGTAGAACACGTCTCTGTCCTGGCGCATTTTCGTGTGCGAAACTTCCCTCCGGGTCTTCGGGCCTTGCGAAGCTCTGTGTACTGCGAGCGCTGCTACTCGCAGCTGAGAAGGACCGTGGAGCTAGCGGCGAATTCGGAGAGCTCTTCGCTGCACTGCGCCGCTCGCAAGCGGCTTCGTTCTTCGCCTTCTGCCGTCCGGCGAGAGCTGAACTCCAGCGGTCAGTTGCAGCTCTGCCCAACAGCGTGTTCTCAGTTCTGCGGGCAAGCACGCCCTCTTGCCTTGGCCCGAGAGCAAAGTCCCGAGCGAGCACTCGACTCAGTGCAATGCACCCGGAAGGACGCTCTCGCTCGTCCTTTCAAGGAGCGATTCCTACAGCAGAAGCAGCAGAGGCACAAACTGCATGACGAGAAGGGACAACGTAGAACACGTCTCTGTCCTGGCGCATTTTCGTGTGCGATACTTCCCTCCGGGTCTTCGGGCCTTGCGAAGCTCTGTGTACTGCGAGCGCTGCTACTCGCAGCTGAGAAGGACCGTGGAGCTAGCGGCGAATTCGGAGAGCTCTTCGCTGCACTGCGCCGCTCGCAAGCGGCTTCGTTCTTCGCCTTCTGCCGTCCGGCGAGAGCTGAACTCCAGCGGTCAGTTGCAGCTCTGCCCAACAGCGTGTTCTCAGTTCTGCGGGCAAGCACGCCCTCTTGCCTTGGCCCCGAGAGCAAAGTCCCGAGCGAGCACTCGACTCAGTGCAATGCACCCGGAAGGACGCTCTCGCTCGCCTTTCAAGGAGCGATTCCTACAGCAGAAGCAGCAGAGGCACAAACTGCATGACGAGAAGGGACAACGTAGAACACGTCTCTGTCCTGGCGCATTTTCGTGTGCGATACTTCCCTCCGGGTCTTCGGGCCTTGCGAAGCTCTGTGTACTGCGAGCGCTGCTACTCGCAGCTGAGAAGGAGACCGTGGAGCTAGCGGCGAATTCGGAGAGCTCTTCGCTGCACTGCGCCGCTCGCAAGCGGCTTCGTTCTTCGCCTTCTGCCGGTCCGGCGAGAGCTGAACTCCAGCGGTCAGTTGCAGCTCTGCCCAACAGCGTGTTCTCAGTTCTGCGGGCAAGCACGCCCTCTTGCCTTGGCCCCGAGAGCAAAGGCCCCGAGCGAGCACTCGACTCAGTGCAATGCACCCGGAAGGACGCTCTCGCTCGCTCTTTCAAGGAGCGATTCCTAACAGCAGAAGCAGCAGAGGCACAAACTGCATGACGAGAAGGGACAACGTAGAACACGTCTCTGTCCTGGCGCATTTTCGTGTGCGAAACTTCCCTCCGGGTCTTCGGGCCTTGCGAAGCTCTGTGTAGCTGCGAGCGCTGCTACTCGCAGCTGAGAAGGACCGTGGAGCTAGCGGCGAATTCGGAGAGCTCTTCGCTGCACTGCGCCCGCTCGCAAGCGGCTTCGTTCTTCGCCTTCTGCCGTCCGGCGAGAGCTGAACTCCAGCGGTCAGTTGCAGCTCTGCCCAACAGCGTGTTCTCAGTTCTGCGGGCAAGCACGCCCTCTTGCCTTGGCCCCGAGAGCAAAGCCCCGAGCGAGCACTCGACTCAGTGCAATGCACCCGGAAGGACGCTCTCGCTCGCCTTTCAAGGAGCGATTCCTAACAGCAGAAGCAGCAGAGGCACAAACTGCATGACGAGAAGGGACAACGTAGAACACGTCTCTGTCCTGGCGCATTTTCGTGTGCGAAACTTCCCCTCCGGGTCTTCGGGCCTTGCGAAGCTCTGTGTACTGCGAGCGCTGCTACTCGCAGCTGAGAAGGACCGTGGAGCTAGCGGCGAATTCGGAGAGCTCTTCGCTGCACTGCGCCGCTCGCAAGCGGCTTCGTTCTTCGCCTTCTGCCGTCCGGCGAGGCTGAACTCCAGCGGTCAGTTGCAGCTCTGCCCAACAGCGTGTTCTCAGTTCTGCGGGCAAGCACGCCCTCTTGCCTTGGCCCCGAGAGCAAAGTCCCGAGCGAGCACTCGACTCAGTGCAATGCACCCGGAAGGACGCTCTCTCGCTCGCCTTTCAAGGAGCGATTCCTAACAGCAGAAGCAGCAGAGGCAACAAACTGCATGACGAGAAGGGACAACGTAGAACACGTCTCTGTCCTGGCGCATTTTCGTGTGCGAAACTTCCCTCCGGGTCTTCGGGCCTTGCGAAGCTCTGTGTACTGCGAGCGCTGCTACTCGCAGCTGAGAAGGACCGTGGAGCTAGCGGCGAATTCGGAGAGCTCTTCGCTGCACTGCGCCGCTCGCAAGCGGCTTCGTTTCTTCGCCTTCTGCCGTCCGGCGAGAGCTGAACTCCAGCGGTCAGTTGCAGCTCTGCCCAACAGCGTGTTCTCAGTTCTGCGGGCAAGCACGCCCTCTTGCCTTGGCCCCGAGAGCAAAGCCCCGAGCGAGCACTCGACTCAGTGCAATGCACCCGGAAGGACGCTCTCGCTCGCCTTTCAAGGAGCGATTCCTAACAGCAGAACCAGCAGAGGCACAAACTGCATGACGAGAAGGGACAACGTAGAACACGTCTCTGTCCTGGCGCATTTTCGTGTGCGATACTTCCCTCCGGGTCTTCGGGCCTTGCGAAGCTCTGTGTACTGCGAGCGCTGCTACTCGCAGCTGAGAAGGACCGTGGAGCTAGCGGCGAATTCGGAGAGCTCTTCGCTGCACTGCGCCGCTCGCAAGCGGCTTCGTTCTTCGCCTTCTGCCGTCCGGCGAGAGCTGAACTCCAGCGGTCAGTTGCAGCTCTGCCCAACAGCGTGTTCTCAGTTCTGCGGGCAAGCACGCCCTCTTGCCTTGGCCCCGAGTGCAAAGCTCCCGAGCGAGCACTCGACTCAGTGCAATGCACCCGGAAGGACGCTCTCGCTCGTCTTTCAAGGAGCGATTACCTACAGCAGAAGCAGCAGAGGCACAAACTGCATGACGAGAAGGGACAACGTAGAACACGTCTCTGTCCTGGCACATTTTCGTGTGCGATACTTCCCTCCGGGTCTTCGGGCCTTGCGAAGCTCTGTGTACTGCGAGCGCTGCTACTCGCAGCTGAGAAGGACCGTGGAGCTAGCGGCGAATTCGGAGAGCTCTTCGCTGCACTGCGCCGCTCGCAAGCGGCTTCGTTCTTCGCCTTCTGCCGTCCGGCGAGAGCTGAACTCCAGCGGTCAGTTGCAGCTCTGCCCAACAGCGTGTTCTCAGTTCTGCGGGCAAGCACGCCCTCTTGCCTTGGCCCCGAGAGCAAAGCCCCGAGCGAGCACTCGACTCAGTGCAATGCACCCGGAAGGACGCTCTCGCTCGTCTTTCAAGGAGCGATTCCTAACAGCAGAAGCAGCAGAGGCACAAACTGCATGACGAGAAGGGACAACGTAGAACACGTCTCTGTCCTGGCGCATTTTCGTGTGCGATACTTCCCTCCGGGTCTTCGGGCCTTGCGAAGCTCTGTGTACTGCGAGCGCTGCTACTCGCAGCTGAGAAGGACCGTGGAGCTAGCGGCGAATTCGGAGAGCTCTTCGCTGCACTGCGCCGCTCGCAAGCGGCTTCGTTCTTCGCCTTCTGCCGTCCGGCGAGAGCTGAACTCCAGCGGTCAGTTGCAGCTCTGCCCAACAGCGTGTTCTCAGTTCTGCGGGCAAGCACGCCCTCTTGCCTTGGCCCCGAGTGCAAAGTCCCGAGCGAGCACTCGACTCAGTGCAATGCACCCGGAAGGACGCTCTCGCTCGTCTTTCAAGGAGCGATTCCTAACAGCAGAAGCAGCAGAGGCACAAACTGCATGACGAGAAGGGACAACGTAGAACACGTCTCTGTCCTGGCGCATTTTCGTGTGCGATACTTCCCTCCGGGTCTTCGGGCCTTGCGAAGCTCTGTGTACTGCGAGCGCTGCTACTCGCAGCTGAGAAGGACCGTGGAGCTAGCGGCGAATTCGGAGAGCTCTTCGCTGCACTGCGCCGCTCGCAAGCGGCTTCGTTCTTCGCCTTCTGCCGTCCGGCGAGAGCTGAACTCCAGCGGTCAGTTGCAGCTCTGCCCAACAGCGTGTTCTCAGTTCTGCGGGCAAGCACGCCCTCTTGCCTTGGCCCCGAGTGCAAAGTCCCGAGCGAGCACTCGACTCAGTGCAATGCACCCGGAAGGACGCTCTCGCTCGTCTTTCAAGGAGCGATTACCTACAGCAGAAGCAGCAGAGGCACAAACTGCATGACGAGAAGGGACAACGTAGAACACGTCTCTGTCCTGGCGCATTTTCGTGTGCGATACTTCCCTCCGGGTCTTCGGGCCTTGCGAAGCTCTGTGTACTGCGAGCGCTGCTACTCGCAGCTGAGAAGGACCGTGGAGCTAGCGGCGAATTCGGAGAGCTCTTCGCTGCACTGCGCGCGCTCGCAAGCGGCTTCGTTCTTCGCCTTCTGCCGTCCGGCGAGAGCTGAACTCCAGCGGTCAGTTGCAGCTCTGCCCAACAGCGTGTTCTCAGTTCTGCGGGCAAGCACGCCCTCTTGCCTTGGCCCCGAGAGCAAAGGCCCGAGCGAGCACTCGACTCAGTGCAATGCACCCGGAAGGACGCTCTCGCTCGTCTTTCAAGGAGCGATTCCTAACAGCAGAAGCAGCAGAGGCACAAACTGCATGACGAGAAGGGACAACGTAGAACACGTCTCTGTCCTGGCACATTTTCGTGTGCGATACTTCCCTCCGGGTCTTCGGGCCTTGCGAAGCCCTGTGTACTGCGAGCGCTGCTACTCGCAGCTGAGAAGGACCGTGGAGCTAGCGGCGAATTCGGAGAGCTCTTCGCTGCACTGCGCCGCTCGCAAGCGGCTTCGTTCTTCGCCTTCTGCCGTCCGGCGAGAGCTGAACTCCAGCGGTCAGTTGCAGCTCTGCCCCAACAGCGTGTTCTCAGTTCTGCGGGCAAGCACGCCCTCTTGCCTTGGCCCCGAGTGCAAAGTCCCGAGCGAGCACTCGACTCAGTGCAATGCACCCGGAAGGACGCTCTCGCTCGTCTTTCAAGGAGCGATTCCTAACAGCAGAAGCAGCAGAGGCACAAACTGCATGACGAGAAGGGACAACGTAGAACACGTCTCTGTCCTGGCGCATTTTCGTGTGCGATACTTCCCTCCGGGTCTTCGGGCCTTGCGAAGCCCTGTGTACTGCGAGCGCTGCTACTCGCAGCTGAGAAGGACCGTGGAGCTAGCGGCGAATTCGGAGAGCTCTTCGCTGCACTGCGCCGCTCGCAAGCGGCTTCGTTCTTCGCCTTCTGCCGTCCGGCGAGAGCTGAACTCCAGCGGTCAGTTGCAGCTCTGCCCAACAGCGTGTTCTCAGTTCTGCGGGCAAGCACGCCCTCTTGCCTTGGCCCCGAGTGCAAAGTCCCGAGCGAGCACTCGACTCAGTGCAATGCACCCGAAGGACGCTCTCGCTCGTCTTTCAAGGAGCGATTCCTAACAGCAGAAGCAGCAGAGGCACAAACTGCATGACGAGAAGGGACAACGTAGAACACGTCTCTGTCCTGGCGCATTTTCGTGTGCGATACTTCCCTCCGGGTCTTCGGGCCTTGCGAAGCTCTGTGTACTGCGAGCGCTGCTACTCGCAGCTGAGAAGGACCGTGGAGCTAGCGGCGAATTCGGAGAGCTCTTCGCTGCACTGCGCCGCTCGCAAGCGGCTTCGTTCTTCGCCTTCTGCCGTCCGGCGAGAGCTGAACTCCAGCGGTCAGTTGCAGCTCTGCCCAACAGCGTGTTCTCAGTTCTGCGGGCAAGCACGCCCTCTTGCCTTGGCCCCGAGTGCAAAGTCCCGAGCGAGCACTCGACTCAGTGCAATGCACCCAGAAGGACGCTCTCGCTCGTCTTTCAAGGAGCGATTCCTAACAGCAGAAGCAGCAGAGGCACAAACTGCATGACGAGAAGGGACAACGTAGAACACGTCTCTGTCCTGGCACATTTTCGTGTGCGATACTTCCCTCCGGGTCTTCGGGCCTTGCGAAGCCCTGTGTACTGCGAGCGCTGCTACTCGCAGCTGAGAAGGACCGTGGAGCTAGCGGCGAATTCGGAGAGCTCTTCGCTGCACTGCGCCGCTCGCAAGCGGCTTCGTTCTTCGCCTTCTGCCGTCCGGCGAGAGCTGAACTCCAGCGGTCAGTTGCAGCTCTGCCCAACAGCGTGTTCTCAGTTCTGCGGGCAAGCACGCCCTCTTGCCTTGGCCCCGAGAGCAAAGTCCCGAGCGAGCACTCGACTCAGTGCAATGCACCCGGAAGGACGCTCTCGCTCGTCTTTCAAGGAGCGATTCCTAACAGCAGAAGCAGCAGAGGCACAAACTGCATGACGAGAAGGGACAACGTAGAACACGTCTCTGTCCTGGCACATTTTCGTGTGCGATACTTCCCTCCGGGTCTTCGGGCCTTGCGAAGCCCTGTGTACTGCGAGCGCTGCTACTCGCAGCTGAGAAGGACCGTGGAGCTAGCGGCGAATTCGGAGAGCTCTTCGCTGCACTGCGCCGCTCGCAAGCGGCTTCGTTCTTCGCCTTCTGCCGTCCGGCGAGAGCTGAACTCCAGCGGTCAGTTGCAGCTCTGCCCAACAGCGTGTTCTCAGTTCTGCGGGCAAGCACGCCCTCTTGCCTTGGCCCCGAGAGCAAAGCCCCGAGCGAGCACTCGACTCAGTGCAATGCACCCAGAAGGACGCTCTCGCTCGCCTTTCAAGGAGCGATACCTAACAGCAGAAGCAGCAGAGGCACAAACTGCATGACGAGAAGGGACAACGTAGAACACGTCTCTGTCCTGGCACATTTTCGTGTGCGAAACTTCCCTCCGGGTCTTCGGGCCTTGCGAAGCCCTGTGTACTGCGAGCGCTGCTACTCGCAGCTGAGAAGGACCGTGGAGCTAGCGGCGAATTCGGAGAGCTCTTCGCTGCACTGCGCCGCTCGCAAGCGGCTTCGTTCTTCGCCTTCTGCCGTCCGGCGAGAGCTGAACTCCAGCGGTCAGTTGCAGCTCTGCCCAACAGCGTGTTCTCAGTTCTGCGGGCAAGCACGCCCTCTTGCCTTGGCCCCGAGAGCAAAGCCCCGAGCGAGCACTCGACTCAGTGCAATGCACCCGGAAGGACGCTCTCGCTCGCCTTTCAAGGAGCGATTCCTAACAGCAGAAGCAGCAGAGGCACAAACTGCATGACGAGAAGGGACAACGTAGAACACGTCTCTGTCCTGGCACATTTTCGTGTGCGAAACTTCCCTCCGGGTCTTCGGGCCTTGCGAAGCTCTGTGTACTGCGAGCGCTGCTACTCGCAGCTGAGAAGGACCGTGGAGCTAGCGGCGAATTCGGAGAGCTCTTCGCTGCACTGCGCCGCTCGCAAGCGGCTTCGTTCTTCGGCCTTCTGCCGTCCGGCGAGAGATGAACTCCAGCGGTCAGTTGCAGCTCTGCCCAACAGCGTGTTCTCAGTTCTGCGGGCAAGCACGCCCTCTTGCCTTGGCCCCGAGAGCAAAGCCCCGAGCGAGCACTCGACTCAGTGCAATGCACCCGGAAGGACGCTCTCGCTCGCCTTTCAAGGAGCGATTCCTAACAGCAGAAGCAGCAGAGGCACAAACTGCATGACGAGAAGGGACAACGTAGAACACGTCTCTGTCCTGGCACATTTTCGTGTGCGAAACTTCCCTCCGGGTCTTCGGGCCTTGCGAAGCTCTGTGTACTGCGAGCGCTGCTACTCGCAGCTGAGAAGGACCGTGGAGCTAGCGGCGAATTCGGAGAGCTCTTCGCTGCACTGCGCCGCTCGCAAGCGGCTTCGTTCTTCGCCTTCTGCCGTCCGGCGAGAGCTGAACTCCAGCGGTCAGTTGCAGCTCTGCCCAACAGCGTGTTCTCAGTTCTGCGGGCAAGCACGCCCTCTTGCCTTGGCCCCGAGAGCAAAGCCCCGAGCGAGCACTCGACCTCAGTGCAATGCACCCGGAAGGACGCTCTCGCTCGTCTTTCAAGGAGCGATTCCTAACAGCAGAAGCAGCAGAGGCACAAACTGCATGACGAGAAGGGACAACGTAGAACACGTCTCTGTCCTGGCACATTTTCGTGTGCGATACTTCCCTCCGGGTCTTCGGGCCTTGCGAAGCTCTGTGTACTGCGAGCGCTGCTACTCGCAGCTGAGAAGGACCGTGGAGCTAGCGGCGAATTCGGAGAGCTCTTCGCTGCACTGCGCCGCTCGCAAGCGGCTTCGTTCTTCGCCTTCTGCTGTCCGGCGAGAGCTGAACTCCAGCGGTCAGTTGCAGCTCTGCCCAACAGCGTGTTCTCAGTTCTGCGGGCAAGCACGCCCTCTTGCCTTGGCCCCGAGTGCACAAAGTCCCGAGCGAGCACTCGACTCAGTGCAATGCACCCGGAAGGACGCCTCTCGCTCGTCTTTCAAGGAGCGATTACCTACAGCAGAAGCAGCAGAGGCACAAACTGCATGACGAGAAGGGACAACGTAGAACACGTCTCTGTCCTGGCGCATTTTCGTGTGCGATACTTCCCTCCGGGTCTTCGGGCCTTGCGAAGCCCTGTGTACTGCGAGCGCTGCTACTCGCAGCTGAGAAGGACCGTGGAGCTAGCGGCGAATTCGGAGAGCTCTTCGCTGCACTGCGCCGCTCGCAAGCGGCTTCGTCTTCGCCTTCTGCCGTCCGGCGAGAGCTGAACTCCAGCGGTCAGTTGCAGCTCTGCCCAACAGCGTGTTCTCAGTCTGCGGGCAAGCACGCCCTCTTGCCTTGGCCCCGAGTGCAAAGTCCCGAGCGAGCACTCGACTCAGTGCAATGCACCCGGAAGGACGCTCTCGCTCGTCTTTCAAGGAGCGATTCCTAACAGCAGAAGCAGCAGAGGCACAAACTGCATGACGAGAAGGGACAACGTAGAACACGTCTCTGTCCTGGCGCATTTTCGTGTGCGATACTTCCCTCCGGGTCTTCGGGCCTTGCGAAGCTCTGTGTACTGCGAGCGCTGCTACTCGCAGCTGAGAAGGACCGTGGAGCTAGCGGCGAATTCGGAGAGCTCTTCGCTGCACTGCGCCGCTCGCAAGCGGCTTCGTTCTTCGCCCTTCTGCCGTCCGGCGAGAGCTGAACTCCAGCGGTCAGTTGCAGCTCTGCCCAACAGCGTGTTCTCAGTTCTGCGGGCAAGCACGCCCTCTTGCCTTGGCCCCGAGAGCAAAGTCCCGAGCGAGCACTCGACTCAGTGCAATGCACCCGGAAGGACGCTCTCGCTCGCCTTTCAAGGAGCGATTCCTAACAGCAGAAGCAGCAGAGGCACAAACTGCATGACGAGAAGGGACAACGTAGAACACGTCTCTGTCCTGGCGCATTTTCGTGTGCGATACTTCCTCCGGTTCTTCGGCCTTGCGAAGCTCTGTGTACTGCGAGCGCTGCTACTCGCAGCTGAGAAGACCGTGGAGCTAGCGGCGAATTCGGAGAGCTCTTCGCATGCACTGCGCCGCTCGCAAGCGGCTTCGTTCTTCGCCTTCTGCCCTGTCCGGCGAGAGCTGAACTCCAGCGGTCAGTTGCAGCTCTGCCCAACAGCGTGTTCTCAGTTCTGCGGGCAAGCACGCCCTCTTGCCTTGGCCCCGAGTGCAAAGTCCCGAGCGAGCACTCGACTCAGTGCAATGCACCCGGAGGACGCTCTCGCTCGTCTTTCAAGGAGCGATTACCTACAGCAGAAGCAGCAGAGGCACAAACTGCATGACGAGAAGGGACAACGTAGAACACGTCTCTGTCCTGGCGCATTTTCGTGTGCGATACTTCCCTCCGGGTCTTCGGGCCTTGCGAAGCTCTGTGTACTGCGAGCGCTGCTACTCGCAGCTGAGAAGACCGTGGAGCTAGCGGCGAATTCGGAGAGCTCTTCGCTGCACTGCGCCGCTCGCAAGCGGCTTCGTTCTTCGCCTTCTGCCGTCCGGCGAGAGCTGAACTCCAGCGGTCAGTTGCAGCCTCTGCCCAACAGCGTGTTCTCAGTTCTGCGGGCAAGCACGCCCCTTGCCTTGGCCCCGAGAGCAAAGCCCCGAGCGAGCACTCGACTCAGTGCAATGCACCCGGAAGGACGCTCTCGCTCGCCTTTCAAGGAGCGATTACCTACAGCAGAGCAGCAGAGGCACAAACTGCATGACGAGAAGGGACAACGTAGAACACGTCTCTGTCCTGGCGCATTTTCGTGTGCGATACTTCCCTCCGGGTCTTCGGGCCTTGCGAAGCTCTGTGTACTGCGAGCGCTGCTACTCGCAGCTGAGAAGGACCGTGGAGCTAGCGGCGAATTCGGAGAGCTCTTCGCTGCACTGCGCCGCTCGCAAGCGGCTTCGTTCTTCGCCTTCTGCCGTCCGGCGAGAGCTGAACTCAGCGGTCAGTTACAGCTCTGCCCAACAGCGTGTTCTCAGTTCTGCGGGCAAGCACGCCCTCTTGCCTTGGCCCCGAGTGCAAAGTCCCGAGCGAGCACTCGACTCAGTGCAATGCACCCGGAAGGACGCTCTCAGCTCGCCTTTCAAGGAGCGATTACCTAACAGCCAGAAGCAGCAGAGGCACAAACTGCATGACGAGAAGGGACAACGTAGAACACGTCTCTGTCCTGGCGCATTTTCGTGTGCGATACTTCCCTCCGGGTCTTCGGCCTTGCGAAGCTCTGTGTACTGCAGAGCGCTGCTACTCGCAGCTGGGAAGGACCGTGGAGCTAGCGGCGAATTCGGAGAGCTCTTCGCTGCACTGCGCCGCTCGCAAGCGGCTTCGTTCTTCGCCTTCTGCCGTCCGGCGAGAGCTGAACTCAGCGGTCAGTTGCAGCTCTGCCCAACAGCGTGTTCTCAGTTCTGCGGCAAGCACGCCCTCATTGCTTGGCCCCGAGAGCAAAGCCCCGAGCGAGCACTCGACTCAGTGCAATGCACCCGGAAGGACGCTCTCGCTCGCCTTTCAAGGAGCGATTCCTACAGCAGAAGCAGCAGAGGCACAAACTGCATGACGAGAAGGGACAACGTAGAACACGTCTCTGTCCTGGCGCATTTTCGTGTGCGAAACTTCCCTCCGGTCTCGGGCCTTGCGAAGCCCTGTGTACTGCGAGCGCTGCTACTCGCAGCTGAGAAGGACCGTGGAGCTAGCGGCGAATTCGGAGAGCTCTTCGCTGCACTGCGCCGCTCGCAAGCGGCTTCGTTCTTCGCCTTCTGCCGTCCGGCGAGAGCTGAACTCCAGCGGTCAGTTGCAGCTCTGCCCAACAGCGTGTTCTCAGTTCTAGCGGGCAAGCACGCCCTCTTGCCTTGGCCCCGAGAGCAAAGCCCCGAGCGAGCACTCGACTCAGTGCATGCACCCGGAAGGACGCTCTCGCTCGCCTTTCAAGGAGCGATTCCTAACAGCAGAAGCAGCAGAGCACAAACTGCATGACGAGAAGGGACAACGTAGAACACGTCTCTGTCCTGGCGCATTTTCGTGTGCCATACTTCCCTCCGGGTCTTCGGGCCTTGCGAAGCCCTGTGTACTGCGAGCGCTGCTACTCGCAGCTGAGAAGGACCGTGGAGCTAGCGGCGAATTCGGAGAGCTCTTCGCTGCACTGCGCCGCTCGCAAGCGGCTTCGTTCTTCGCCTTCTGCCGTCCGGCGAGAGCTGAACTCCAGCGGTCAGTTGCAGCTCTGCCCAACAGCGTGTTCTCAGTTCTGCGGGCAAGCACGCCCTCTTGCCTTGGCCCAGAGAGCAAAGCCCCGAGCGAGCACTCGACTCAGTGCAATGCACCCGGAAGGACGCTCATCGCTCGTCTTTCAAGGAGCGATTACCTACAGCAGAAGCAGCAGAGGCACAAACTGCATGACGAGAAGGGACAACGTAGAACACGTCTCTGTCCTGGCGCATTTTCGTGTGCGATACTTCCCTCCGGGTCTTCGGGCCTGCGAAGCTCTGTGTACTGCGAGCGCTGCTACTCGCAGCTGGGAAGGACCGTGAGCTAGCGGCGAATTCGGAGAGCTCTTCGCTGCACTGCGCCGCTCGCAAGCGGCTTCGTTCTTCGCCTTCTGCCGTCCGGCGAGAGCTGAACTCCAGCGGTCAGTTGCAGCTCTGCCCAACAGCGTGTTCTCAGTTCTGCGGGCAAGCACGCCCTCATGCCTTGGCCCCGAGAGCAAAGCCCCGAGCGAGCACTCGACTCAGTGCAATGCACCCGGAAGGACGCTCTCGCTCGCCTTTCAAGGAGCGATTCCTAACAGCAGAAGCAGCAGAGGCACAACTGCATGACGAGAAGGGACAACGTAGAACACGTCTCTGTCCTGGCGCATTTTCGTGTGCGAAACTTCCCTCCGGGTCTTCGGCCTTGCGAAGCCCTGTGTACTGCGAGCGCTGCTACTCGCAGCTGAGAAGGACCGTGGAGCTAGCGGCGAATTCGGAGAGCTCTTCGCTGCACTGCGCCGCTCGCAAGCGGCTTCGTTCTTCGCCTTCTGGCCGTCCGGCGAGAGCTGAACTCCAGCGGTCAGTTGCAGCTCTGCCCAACAGCGTGTTCTCAGTTCTGCGGGCAAGCACGCCCTCTTGCTTGGCCCCGAGAGCAAAGCCCCGAGCGAGCACTCGACTCAGTGCAATGCACCCGGAAGGACGCTCTCGCTCGCCTTTCAAGGAGCGATTCCTACAGCAGAAGCAGCAGAGGCACAAACTGCATGACGAGAAGGGACAACGTAGAACACGTCTCTGTCCTGGCGCATTTTCGTGTGCGAAACTTCCCTCCGGGTCTTCGGGCCTTGCGAAGCCCTTGTACTGCGAGCGCTGCTACTCGCAGCTGAGAAGGACCGTGGAGCTAGCGGCGAATTCGGAGAGCTTTTCGCTGCACTGCGCCGCTCGCAAGCGGCTTCGTTCTTCGCCTTCTGCCGTCCGGCGAGAGCTGAACTCCAGCGGTCAGTGCAGCTCTGCCAACAGCGTGTTCTCAGTCTGCGGGCAAGCACGCCCTCTTGCCTTGGCCCCGAGAGCAAAGCCCCGAGCGAGCACTCGACTCAGTGCAATGCACCCGGAAGGACGCTCTCGCTCGTCTTTCAAGGAGCGATTACCTACAGCAGAAGCAGCAGAGGCACAAACTGCATGACGAGAAGGGACAACGTAGAACACGTCTCTGTCCTGGCGCATTTTCGTGTGCGATACTTCCCACCGGGTCTTCGGGCCTTGCGAAGCTCTGTGTACTGCGAGCGCTGCTACTCGCAGCTGAGAAGGACCGTGGAGCTAGCGGCGAATTCGGAGAGCTCTTCGCTGCACTGCGCCGCTCGCAAGCGGCTTCGTTCTTCGCCTTCTGCCGTCCGGCGAGAGCTGAACTCCAGCGGTCAGTTGCAGCTCTGCCCAACAGCGTGTTCTCAGTTCTGCGGCAAGCACGCCCTCTTGCCTTGGCCCGAGAGCAAAGCCCCGAGCGAGCACTCGACTCAGTGCAATGCACCCGGAAGGACGCTCTCGCTCGCCTTTCAAGGAGCGATTCCTAACAGCAGAAAGCAGCAGAGGCACAAACTGCATGACGAGAAGGGACATACGTAGAACACGTCTCTGTCCTGGCGCATTTTCGTGTGCGAAACTTCCCTCCGGTCTTCGGGCCTTGCGAAGCTCTGTGTACTGCGAGCGCTGCTACTCGCAGCTGAGAAGGACCGTGGAGCTAGCGGCGAATTCGGAGAGCTCTTCGCTGCACTGCGCCGCTCGCAAGCGGCTTCGTTCTTCGCCTTCTGCCGTCCGGCGAGAGCTGAACTCCAGCGGTCAGTTGCAGCTCTGCCCAACAGCGTGTTCTCAGTTCTGCGGGCAAGCACGCCCTCTTGACTCTTGGCCCCGAGAGCAAAGTCCCGAGCGAGCACTCGACTCAGTGCAATGATGCACCCGGAAGGACGCTCTCGCTCGCCTTTCAAGGAGCGATTCCTAACAGCAGAAGCAGCAAGGCACAAACTGCATGACGAGAAGGGACAACGTAGAACACGTCTCTGTCCTGGCGCATTTTCGTGTGCGAAACTTCCTCCGGTCTTCGGGCCTTGCGAAGCTCTGTGTACTGCGAGCGCTGCTACTAGCAGCTGAGAAGGACGTGGAGCTAGCGGCGAATTCGGAGAGCTCTTCGCTGCACTGCGCCGCTCGCAAGCGCTTCGTTCTTCGCCTTCTGCCGTCCGGCGGAGCTGAACTCAGCGGTCAGTTGCAGCTCTGCCCAACAGCGTGTTCTCAGTTCTGCGGGCAAAGCACGCCCTCTTGCCTTGGCCGAGAGCAAAGCCCCGAGCGAGCACTCGACTCAGTGCAATGCACCCGAAGGACGCTCTCGCTCGCCTTTCAAGGAGCGATTCTACAGCAGAAGCAGCAGAGGCACAAACTGCATGACGAGAAGGGACAACGTAGAACAAGTCTCTGTCCTGGCGCATTTTCGTGTGCGAAACTTCCTCCGGGTCTTCGGGCCTTGCGAAGCTCTGTGTACTGCGAGCGCTGCTACTCGCAGCTGAGAAGGACCGTGAGCTAGCGGCGAATTCGGAGAGCTCTTCGCTGCACTGCGCCGCTCGCAAGCGGCTTCGTTCTTCGCCTTCTGCCGTCCGGCGAGAGCTGAACTCCAGCGGTCAGTTGCAGCTCTGCCCAACAGCGTGTTCTCAGTTCTGCGGGCAAGCACGCCCTCTTGCCTTGGCCCCGAGAGCAAAGCCCGAGCGAGCACTCGACTCAGTGCAATGCACCGGAAGGACGCTCTCGCTCGCCTTTCAAGGAGCGATTCCTAACAGCAGAAGCAGCAGAGGCACAAACTGCATGACGAGAAGGGACAACGTAGAACACGTCTCTGTCCTGGCGCATTTTCGTGTGCGATACTTCCTCCGGTCTTCGGGCCTTGCGAAGCTCTGTGTACTGCGAGCGCTGCTACTCGCAGCTGAGAAGGACCGTGGAGCTAGCGGCGAATTCGGAGAGCTCTTCGCTGCACTGCGCCGCTCGCAAGCGGCTTCGTTCTTCGCCTTCTGCCGTCCGGCGAGAGCTGAACTCCAGCGGTCAGTTGCAGCTCTGCCCAACAGCGTGTTCTCAGTTCTGCGGCAAGCACGCCTCTTGCCTTGGCCCCGAGAGCAAAGTCCCGAGCGAGCACTCGACTCAGTGCAATGCACCCGGAAGGACGCTCTCGCTCGCTTCAAGGAGCGATTCCTAACAGCAGAAGCAGCAGAGCACAAACTGCATGACGAGAAGGGACAACGTAGAACACGTCTCTGTCCTGGCGCATTTTCGTGTGCGATACTTCCCTCCGGTCTTCGGGCCTTGCGAAGCTCTGTGTACTGCGAGCGCTGCTACTCGCAGCTGAGAAGGACCGTGGAGCTAGCGGCGAATCGGAGAGCTCTTCGCTGCACTGCGCCGCTCGCAGCGGCTTCGTTCTCGCCTTCTGCCGTCCGGCGAGAGCTGAACTCCAGCGGTCAGTTGCAGCTCTGCCCAACAGCGTGTTCTCAGTTCTGCGGCAAGCACGCCCTCTTGCCTTGGCCCCGAGTGCAAAGTCCCGAGCGAGCACTCGACTCAGTGCAATGCACCCGGAAGGACGCTCTCGCTCGTCTTTCAAGGAGCGATTCCTACAGCAGAAGCAGCAGAGGCACAAACTGCATGACGAGAAGGGACAACGTAGAACACGTCTCTGTCCTGGCGCATTTTCGTGTGCGATACTTCCTCCGGGTCTTCGGGCCTTGCGAAGCTCTGTGTACTGCGAGCGCTGCTACTCGCAGCTGAGAAGGACCGTGGAGCTAGCGGCGAATTCGGAGAGCTCTTCGCTGCACTGCGCCGCTCGCAAGCGCTTCGTTCTTCGCCTTCTGCCGTCCGCGAGAGCTGAACTCCAGCGGTCAAGTTGCAGCTCTGCCCAACAGCGTGTTCTCAGTTCTGCGGGCAAGCACGCCTCTTGCCTTGGCCCGAGAGCAAAGTCCCGAGCGAGCACTCGACTCAGTGCAATGCACCCGGAAGGACGCTCTCGCTCGTCTTTCAAGGAGCGATTCCTAACAGCAGAGCAGCAGAGGCACAAACTGCATGACGAGAAGGGGACAACGTAGAACACGTCTCTGTCCTGGCGCATTTTCGTGTGCGATACTTCCCTCCGGGTCTTCGGGCCTTGCGAAGCTCTGTGTACTGCGAGCGCTGCTACTCGCAGCTGAGAAGGACCGTGGAGCTAGCGGCGAATTCGGAGAGCTCTTCGCTGCACTGCGCCGCTCGCAAGCGGCTTCGTTCTTCGCCTTCTGCCGTCCGGCGAGAGCTGAACTCCAGCGTCAGTTGCAGCTCTGCCCAACAGCGTGTTTCTCAGTTCTGCGGGCAAGCCACGCCCTCTTGCCTTGGCCCCGAGAGCAAAGTCCCGAGCGAGCACTCGACTCAGTGCAATGCACCCGGAAGGACGCTCTCGCTCGTCTTTCAAGGAGCGATTCCTAACAGCAGAAGCAGCAGAGGCACAAACTGC
Source organism: Sturnus vulgaris (assembly GCF_052056855.1). NCBI lineage: Eukaryota > Metazoa > Chordata > Aves > Passeriformes > Sturnidae > Sturnus > Sturnus vulgaris. Next base: position 213,033 of record NW_028276280.1, read on the forward strand.
ATGGACGAGAAGGGACAACGTAGAACACGTCTTGTCCTGGCGCATTTCGTGTGCGATACTTCCCTCCGGGTCTTCGGGCCTTGCGAAGCCCTGTGTACTGCGAGCGCTGCTACTCGCAGCTGAGAAGGACCGTGGAGCTAGCGGCGAATTCGGAGAGCTCTTCGCTGCACTGCGCCGCTCGCAAGCGGCTTCGTTCTTCGCCTTCTGCCGTCCGGCGAGAGCTGAACTCCAGCGGTCAGTTGCAGCTCTGCCCAACAGCGTGTTCTCAGTTCTGCGGGCAAGCACGCCCTCTTGCTTGGCCCCGAGAGCAAAGCCCGAGCGAGCACTCGACTCAGTGCAATGCACCCGGAAGGACGCTCTCGCTCGCTCTTTCAAGGAGCGATTCCTAACAGCAGAAGCAGCAGAGGCACAAAACTGCATGACGAGAAGGGACAACGTAGAACACGTCTCTGTCCTGGCCATTTTCGTGTGCGATACTTCCTCCGGGTCTTCGGGCCTTGCGAAGCTCTGTGTACTGCGAGCGCTGCTACTCTCGCAGCTGAGAAGGACCGTGGAGCTAGCGGCGAATTCGGAGAGCTCTTCGCTGCACTGCGCCGCTCGCAAGCGGCTTCGTTCTTCGCCTTCTGGCGTCCGCGAGAGCTGAACTCAGCGGTCAGTTGCAGCTCTGCCCAACAGCGTGTTCTCAGTTCTGCGGGCAAGCACGCCCTCTTGCCTTGGCCCCGAGAGCAAAGTCCCGAGCGAGCACTCGACTCAGTGCAATGCACCCGGAAGGACGCTCTCGCTCGCCTGTCAAGGAGCGATTCCTAACAGCAGAAGCAGCAGAGGCACAAACTGCATGACGAGAAGGGACAACGTAGAACACGTCTCTGTCCTGGCGACATTTTCGTGTGCGATACTTCCCTCCGGGTCTTCGGGCCTTGCGAAGCTCTGTGTACTGCGAGCGCTGCTACTCGCAGCTGAGAAGGACGTGGAGCTAGCGGCGAATTCGGAGAGCTCTTCGCTGCACTGCGCCGCTCGCAAAGCGGCTTCGTTCTTCGCCTTCTGCCGTCCGGCGAGAGCTGAACTCCAGCGGTCAGTTGCAGCTCTGCCCAACAGCGTGTTCTCAGTTCTGCGGGCAAGCACGCCCTCTTGCCTTGGCCCCGAGAGCAAAGCCCGAGCGAGCACTCGACTCAGTGCAATGCACCCGGAAGGACGCTCTCGCTCGCCTTTCAAGGAGCGATTCCTAACAGCAGAAGCAGCAGAGGCACAAACTGCATGACGAGAAGGGACAACGTAGAACACGTCTCTGTCCTGGCAGCATTTTCGTGTGCGATACTTCCCTCCGGGTCTTCGGGGCCTTGCGAGCTCTGTGTACTGCGAGCGCTGCTACTCGCAGCTGAGAAGGACCGTGGAGCTAGCGGCGAATTCGGAGAGCTCTTCGCTGCACTGCGCCGCTCGCAAGCGGCTTCGTTCTTCGCCTTCTGCGTCCGGCGAGAGCTGAACTCCAGCGGTCAGTTGCAGCTCTGCCCAACAGCGTGTTCTCAGTTCTGCGGGCAAGCACGCCCTCTTGCCTTGGCCCCGAGAGCAAAGCCCGAGCGAGCACTCGACTCAGTGCAATGCACCCGGAAGGACGCTCTCGCTCGCCTTTCAAGGAGCGATTCCTAACAGCAGAAGCAGCAGAGGCACAAACTGCATGACGAGAAGGGACAACGTAGAACACGTCTCTGTACCTGGCACATTTTCGTGTGCGATACTTCCCTCCGGGTCTTCGGGCCTTGCGAAGCTCTGTGTACTGCGAGCGCTGCTACTCGCAGCTGAGAAGGACCGTGGAGCTAGCGGCGAATTCGGAGAGCTCCTTCGCTGCACTGCGCCGCTCGCAAAGCGGCTTCGTTCTTCGCCTTCTGCCGTCCGGCGAGAGCTGAACTCAGCGGTCAGTTGCAGCTCTGCCCAACAGCGTGTTCTCAGTTCTGCGGGCAAGCACGCCCTCTTGCTTGGCCCCGAGTGCAAAGTCCCGAGCGAGCACTCGACTCAGTGCAATGCACCCGGAAGGACGCTCTCGCTCGCTTTCAAGGAGCGATTCCTAACAGCAGAAGCAGCAGAGGCACAAACTGCATGACGAGAAGGACAACGTAGAACACGTCTCTGTCCTGGCGCATTTTCGTGTGCGATACTTCCCTCCGGGTCTTCGGCCTTGCGAAGCTCTGTGTACTGCGAGCGCTGCTACTCGCAGCTGAGAAGGACCGTGGAGCTAGCGGCGAATTCGAGAGCTCTTCGCTGCACTGCGCCGCTCGCAAGCGGCTTCGTTCTTCGCCTTCTGCCGTCCGGCGAGAGCTGAACTCCAGCGGTCAGTTGCAGCTCTGCCCAACAGCGTGTTCTCAGTTCTGCGGGCAAGCACGCCCTCTTGCCTTGGCCCCGAGAGCAAAGTCCCGAGCGAGCACTCGACTCAGTGCAATGCACCCGGAAGGACGCTCTCGCTCGCTCTTTCAAGGAGCGATTCCTAACAGCAGAAGCAGCAGAGGCACAAACTGCATGACGAGAAGGGAAAACGTAGAACACGTCTCTGTCCTGGCGCATTTTCGTGTGCGATACTTCCCTCCGGGTCTTCGGCCTTGCGAAGCTCTGTGTACTGCGAGCGCTGCTACTCGCAGCTGAGAAGGACCGTGGAGCTAGCGGCGAATTCGGAGAGCTCTTCGCTGCACTGCGCCGCTCGCAAGCGGCTTCGTTCTTCGCCTTCTGCCGTCCGGCGAGAGCTGAACTCCAGCTGTCAGTTGCAGCTCTGCCCAACAGCGTGTTCTCAGTTCTGCGGCAAGCACGCCCTCTTGCTTGGCCCCGAGGTGCAAAGCCCGAGCGAGCACTCGACTCAGTGCAATGCACCCGGAAGGACGCTCTCGATCGCTTTCAAGGAGCGATTCCTACAGCAGAAGCAGCAGAGGCACAAACTGCATGACGAGAAGGGACAACGTAGAACACGTCCTCTGTCCTGGCGCATTTTCGTGTGCGATACTTCCCTCCGGGTCTTCGGGCCTTGCGAAGCTCTGTGTACTGCGAGCGCTGCTACTCGCAGCTGAGAAGACCGTGGAGCTAGCGGCGAATTCGAGAGCTCTTCGCTGCACTGCGCCGCTCGCAAGCGGCTTCGTTCTTCGCCTTCTGCCGTCCGCGAGAGCTGAACTCCAGCGGTCAGTTGCAGGCTCTGCCCAACAGCGTGTTCTCAGTTCTGCGGCAAGCACGCCCTCTTGCCTTGGCCCGAGAGCAAAGCCCCGAGCGAGCACTCGACTCAGTGCAATGCACCCCGGAAGGACGCTCTCGCTCGCCTTCAAGGAGCGATTACCTAACAGCAGAAGCAGCAGAGGCACAAACTGCATGACGAGAAGGGACAACGTAGAACACGTCTCTGTCCTGGCGCATTTCGTGTGCGATACTTCCCTCCGGGTCTTCGGGCCTTGCGAAGCTCTGTGTACTGCGAGCGCTGCTACTCGCAGCTGAGAAGACCGTGGAGCTAGCGGCGAATTCGGAGAGCTCTTCGCTGCACTGCGCCGCTCGCAAGCGGCTTCGTTCTTCGCCTTCTGCCGTCCGGCGAGAGCTGAACTCCAGCGGTCAGTTACAGCTCTGCCCAACAGCGTGTTCTCAGTTCTGCGGGCAAGCACGCCCTCTTGCCTTGGCCCCGAGTGCAAAGTCCCGAGCGAGCACTCGACTCAGTGCAATGCACCCGGAAGGACGCTCTCGCTCGTCTTTCAAGGAGCGATTACCTACAGCAGAAGCAGCAGAGGCACAAACTGCATGGACGAGAAGGGACAACTTTAGAAACACGTCTCTGTCCTGGCGCATTTTCGTGTGCATACTTCCCTCCGGTCTTCGGCCTTGCGAAGCTCTGTGTACTGCGAGCGCTGCTACTCGCAGCTGGAAGACCGTGGAGCTAGCGCGAATTCGGAGAGCTCTTCGCTGCACTGCGCCGCTCGCAAGCGGCTTCGTTCTTCGCCTTCTGCCGTCCGGCGAGAGCTGAACTCCAGCGGTCAGTTGCAGCTCTGCCCAACAGCGTGTTCTCAGTTCTGCGGGCAAGCACGCCCTCATGCCTTGGCCCCGAGAGCAAAGCCCCGAGCGAGCACTCGACTCAGTGCAATGCACCCGGAAGGACGCTCTCGCTCGCCTTTCAAGGAGCGATTCCTAACAGCAGAAGCAGCAGAGGCATCAAACTGCATGACGAGAAGGGACAACGTAGAACACGTCTCTGTCCTGGCGCATTTTCGTGTGCGAAACTTCCCTCCGGGTCTTCGGGCCTTGCGAGACCTGTGTACTGCGAGCGCTGCTACTCGCAGCTGAGAAGGACCGTGGAGCTAGCGCGAATTCGGAGAGCTTCTTCGCTGCACTGCGCCGCTCGCAAGCGGCTTCGTTCTTCGCCTTCTGCCGTCCGGCGAGAGCTGAACTCCAGCGGTCAGTTGCAGCTCTGCCCAACAGCGTGTTCTCAGTTCTGCGGGCAAGCACGCCCTCTTGCCTTGCCCGAGAGCAAAGCCCCGAGCGAGCACTCGACTCAGTGCAATGCACCCGGAAGGACGCTCTCTGCTCGGCCTTTCAAGGAGCGATTCCTAACAGCAGAAGCAGCAGAGGCACAAACTGCATGACGAGAAGGGACAACGTAGAACACGTCTCTGTCCTGGCGCATTTTCGTGTGCCATACTTCCCTCCGGGTCTTCGGGCCTTGCGAAGCCCTGTGTACTGCGAGCGCTGCTACTCGCAGCTGAGAAGGACCGTGGAGCTAGCGGCGAATTCGGAGAGCTCTTCGCTGCACTGCGCCGCTCGCAAGCGGCTTCGTTCTTTCGCCTTCTGCCGTCCGGCGAGAGCTGAACTCCAGCGGTCAGGTTGCAGCTCTGCCCAACAGCGTGTTCTCAGTTCTGCGGGCAAGCACGCCCTCTTGCCTTGGCCCCAGGAGCAAAGCCCCGAGCGAGCACTCGACTCAGTGCAATGCACCCGGAAGACGCTCTCGCTCGTCTTTCAAGGAGCGATTACCTACAGCAGAAGCAGCAGAGGCACAAACTGCATGACGAGAAGGGACAACGTAGAACACGTCTCTGTCCTGGCGCATTTTCGTGTGCGATACTTCCCTCCGGGTCTTCGGGCCTTGCGAAGCTCTGTGTACTGCGAGCGCTGCTACTCGCAGCTGGGAAGGACCGTGGAGCTAGCGGCGAATTCGGAGAGCTCTTCGCTGTCACTGCGCCGCTCGCAAGCGGCTTCGTTCTTCGCCTTCTGCCGTCCGGCGAGAGCTGAACTCCATCGGTCAGTTGCAGCTCTGCCAACAGCGTGTTCTCAGTTCTGCGGGCAAGCACGCCCTCTTGCCTTGGCCCCGAGAGCAAAGCCCCGAGCGAGCACTCGACTCAGTGCAATGCACCCGGAAGGACGCTCTCGCTCGCCTTTCAAGGAGCGATTCCTAACAGCAGAAGCAGCAGAGGCACAAACTGCATGACGAGAAGGGACAACGTAGAACACGTCTCTGTCCTGGCGCATTTTCGTGTGCGAAACTTCCCTCCGGGTCTTCGGCCTTGCGAAGCCCTGTGTACTGCGAGCGCTGCTACTCGCAGCTGAGAAGGACCGTGGAGCAGCGGCGAATTCGGAGAGCTCTTCGCTGCACTGCGCCGCTCGCAAGCGGCTTCGTTCTTCGCCTTCTGCCGTCCGGCGAGAGCTGAACTCCAGCGGTCAGTTGCAGCTCTGCCCAACAGCGTGTTCTCAGTTCTGCGGGCAAGCACGCCCTCTTGCCTTGGCCCCGAGAGCAAAGCCCCGAGCGAGCACTCGACTCAGTGCAATGCACCCGGAAGGACGCTCTCGCTCGCCTTTCAAGGAGCGATTCCTAACAGCAGAAGCAGCAGAGGCACAAACTGCATGACGAGAAGGGACAACGTAGAACACGTCTCTGTCCTGGCGCATTTTCGTGTGCGAAACTTCCCTCCGGGTCTTCGGGCCTTGCGAAGCCTGTGTACTGCGAGCGCTGCTACCGCAGCTGAGAAGGAACCGTGGAGCTAGCGGCGAATTCGGAGAGCTCTTCGCTGCACTGCGCCGCTCGCAAGCGGCTCGTTCTTCGCCTTCTGCCGTCCGGCGAGAGGCTGAACTCAGCGGTCAGTGCAGCTCTGCCCAACAGCGTGTTCTCATTTCTGCGGGCAAGCACGCCCTCTTGCCTTGGCCCCGAGAGCAAAGCCCCGAGCGAGCACTCGACTCAGTGCAATGCACCCGGAGGACGCTCTCGCTCGTCTTTCAAGGAGCGATTACCTACAGCAGAAGCAGCAGAGGCACAAACTGCATGACGAGAAGGACAACGTAGAACACGTCTCTGTCCTGGCGCATTTTCGTGTGCGATACTTCCCTCCGGGTCTTCGGGCCTTGCGAAGCTCTGTGTACTGCCGAGCGCTGCTACTCGCAGCTGAGAAGGACCGTGGAGCTAGCGGCGAATTCGGAGAGCTCTTCGCTGCACTGCGCCGCTCGCAAGCGGCTTCGTTCTTCGCCTTCTGCCGTCCGGCGAGAGCTGAACTCCAGCGGTCAGTTGCAGCTCTGCCCAACAGCGTGTTCTCAGTTCTGCGGGCAAGCACGCCCTCTTGCCTTGGCCCCGAGAGCAAAGCCCCGAGCGAGCACTCGACTCAGTGCAATGCACCCGGAAGGACGCTCTCGCTCGCCTTTCAAGGAGCGATTCCTAACAGCAGAAGCAGCAGAGGCACAAACTGCATGACGAGAAGGGACAACGTAGAACACGTCTCTGTCCTGGCGCATTTTCGTGGCGAAACTCCCTCCGGGTCTTCGGCCTTGCGAAGCTCTGTGTACTGCGAGCGCTGCTACTCGCAGCTGAGAAGACCGTGGAGCTAGCGGCGAATTCGGAGAGCTCTTCGCTGCACTGCGCCGCTCGCAAGCGGCTTCGTTCTTCGCCTTCTGCGTCCCGGCGAGAGCTGAACTCCAGCGGTCAGTTGCAGCTCTGCCCAACAGCGTGTTCTCAGTTCTGCGGGCAAGCACGCCTCTTGCCTTGGCCCCGAGAGCAAAGCCCCGAGCGAGCACTCGACTCAGTGCAATGCACCCGAAGGACGCTCTCGCTCGCCTTTCAAGGAGCGATTCCTAACAGCAGAAGCAGCAGAGGCACAAACTGCATGACGAGAAGGGACAACGTAGAACACGTCTCTGTCCTGGCGCATTTTCGTGTGCGAAACTTCCCTCCGGGTCTTCGGGCCTTGCGAAGCTCTGTGTACTGCGAGCGCTGCTACTCGCAGCTGAGAAGGACCGTGGAGCTAGCGGCGAATTCGGAGAGCTCTTCGCTGCACTGCGCCGCTCGCAAGCGGCTTCGTTCTTCGCCTTCTGCCGTCCGGCGAGGGCTGAACTCCAGCGGTCAGTTGCAGCTCTGCCCAACAGCGTGTTCTCAGTTCTGCGGGCAAGCACGCCCTCTTGCCTTGGCCCCGAGAGCAAAGTCCCGAGCGAGCACTCGACTCAGTGCAATGCACCCGGAAGGACGCTCTCGCTCGCCTTTCAAGGAGCGATTCCTAACAGCAGAAGCAGCAGAGGCACAAACTGCATGACGAGAAGGGACAACGTAGAACACGTCTCTGTCCTGGCGCATTTTCGTGTGCGAAACTTCCCTCCGGGTCTTCGGGCCTTGCGAAGCTCTGTGTACTGCGAGCGCTGCTACTCGCAGCTGAGAAGGACCGTGGAGCTAGCGGCGAATTCGGAGAGCTCTTCGCTGCACTGCGCCGCTCGCAAGCGGCTTCGTTCTTCGCCTCTGCCGTCCGGCGAGAGCTGAACTCCAGCGGTCAGTTGCAGCTCTGCCCAACAGCGTGTTCTCAGTTCTGCGGGCAAGCACGCCCTCTTGCCTTGGCCCCGAGAGCAAAGCCCCGAGCGAGCACTCGACTCAGTGCAATGCACCCGGAAGGACGCTCTCGCTCGCCTTTCAAGGAGCGATTCCTAACAGGCAGAAGCAGCAGAGGCACAAACTGCATGACGAGAAGGGACAACGTAGAACACGTCTCTGTCCTGGCGCATTTTCGTGTGCGATACTTCTCCGGGTCTTCGGGCCTTGCGAAAGCTCTGTGTACTGCGAGCGCTGCTACTCGCAGCTGAGAAGGACCGTGGAGCTAGCGGCGAATTCGGAGAGCTCTTCGCTGCACTGCGCCGCTCGCAAGCGGCTTCGTTCTTCGCCTTCTGCCGTCCGGCGAGAGCTGAACTCCAGCGGTCAGTTGCAGCTCTGCCCAACAGCGTGTTCTCAGTTCTGCGGGCAAGCACGCCCTCTTGCCTTGGCCCCGAGAGCAAAGTCCCGAGCGAGCACTCGACTCAGTGCAATGCACCCGGAAGGACGCTCTCGATCGTCTTTCAAGGAGCGATTCCTAACAGCAGAAGCAGCAGAGGCACAAACTGCATGACGAGAAGGGACAACGTAGAACACGTCTCTGTCCTGGCGCATTTTCGTGTGCGATACTTCCCTCCGGGTCTTCGGGCCCTTGCGAAGCCCTGTGTACTGCGAGCGCTGCTACTCGCAGCTGAGAAGGACCGTGGAGCTAGCGGCGAATTCGGAGAGCTCTTCGCTGCACTGCGCCGCTCGCAGGCGGCTTCGTTCTTCGCCTTCTGCCGTCCGGCGAGAGCTGAACTCCAGCGGTCAGTTATGCAGCTCTGCCCAACAGCGTGTTCTCAGTTCTGCGGGCAAGCACTGCCCTCTGCCTTGGCCCCGAGTGCAAAGTCCCGAGCGAGCACTCGACTCAGTGCAATGCACCGGAAGGACGCTCTCGCTCGTCTTTCAAGGAGCGATTACCTACAGCAGAAGCAGCAGAGGCACAAACTGCATGACGAGAAGGGACAACGTAGAACACGTCTCTGTCCTGGCGCATTTTCCGTGTGCGAGTACTTCCCCTCCGGTCTTCGGGCCTTGCGAAGCTCTGTGTACTGCGAGCGCTTGCTACTCGCAGCTGAGAAGGACCGTGGAGCTAGCGGCGAATTCGGAGAGCTCTTACGCTGCACTGCGCCGCTCGCAAGCGGCTTCGTTCTTCGCCTTCTTGCCGTCCGGCGAGAGCTGAACTCCAGCGGTCAGTTGCAGCTCTGCCCAACAGCGTGTCTCAGTTCTGCGGGCAAGCACGCCTCTTGCCTTGGCCCCGAGTGCAAAGTCCCGAGCGAGGCACTCGACTCAGTGCAATGCACCCGGAAGGACGCTCTCGCTCGTCTTTCAAGGAGCGATTCCTAACAGCAGAAGCAGCAGAGGCACAAACTGCATGACGAGAAGGGACAAACGTAGAACACGTCTCTGTCCTGGCGCATTTTCGTGTGCGATACTTCCCTCCGGGTCTTTCGGGCCTTGCGAAGCTCTGTGTACTTGCGAAGCGCTGCTACTCGCAGCTGAGAAGGACCGTGGACTAGCGGCGAATTCGGAGAGCTCTTCGCTGCACTGCGCCGCTCGCAAGCGGCTTCGTTCTCTTCGCCTTCTGCCGTCCGGCGAGAGCTGAACTCCAGCGGTCAGTTGCAGCTCTGCCCAACAGCGTGTTCTCAGTCTGCGGGCAAGCACGCCCTCTTGCCTTGGCCCCGAGAGCAAAGTCCCGAGCGAGCACTCGACTCAGTGCAATGCACCCGGAAGA